>NC_065919.1:70560801-70750801 GCF_024586455.1 Bactrocera neohumeralis
ATTTTGCGGTATTTCGTTTTGTTTTTTTTTTTTTTCTAAAGATTTATTGTTTATAGTATCAGAAAATATTCACTTTGATCAAATATTGATAGTAAATCGCAAACATTTAACTCACCAACAGTGCATCGATGAACTTAATACAATTTCTGTCGATAAATCTACATTGAAAACCAGTGTTTATCAAAAGTGTGTTCAAGGTCCAAGACGAATTTTGGGAAGATCATTCAAAATCAGTTTTTATGCCCGAAACTATTGATGTTATGTTTCTTCTTTATTTATTCATTAATATTTATTTTGCCTCCTTCAAATTAATCAGTCTCAGATATATTGCACTTCTTCAAGGGGTTTTCCCAACCGTCAAAGCACTTAAAATATAAATTTTGTGTGATGTTGTTTAGCTTCTCCATCGATACAGTTTATTTTTAAGGAACTATTCAAACAAATGCACACCACATGAGTACAGGCATGTACCTAGTACACACACACTGTGTGTAAGTAATTAAATAAATTTGCTTCAATCGTGTTAAGCATCAAATTTCTACGGAACCTCTTTCCTTCAAAGGGATAAGTTAGCTGCCTTTCAATTGAATTACCAAGTTGTCACGCCAGAAAGAAATCAGAAAAAGTTTAGTGGCACATGGCAAGGACAATAATTTATTATATTATAAACTTTCTAAGCCAGTACTGCTAGTAACGCAAGCACTCGAACATCGAGAAACGCTCATTGAAAACCAAAGAGTATTAAAATTTTCTTGCAATATTTTAAACAAAAAGATGAAGAAGCTACGCGACAGTGAAGGACCGCATCCTCCGGTTAGCTGCTGCATAAAAGTGCTCTTATCTTCCTCTTATCTAAAAAATTTTCTCAAATTTGCAAATTAGAAACTTTATTTATTAGACGCTGAGCTTCCAAGGCGTATTTTGAAGTTATTTTTTTTTTTTGCATAACTTCTTATAGTCATTATTTATTTATTTAAAGTAGAAATAGCCAACCTCTCTGCAAACTTTACTTTTTCGGGGCAATCAATTATTTAGAAAGTCATATGATTACTCAAATCCATTGACGAAATAAAACAGCGATATGTGATTACGTGTGTGAAAAACGAACTTGCTACAAAAATATGCATATACAAATATGTAGAGAGAAAAGCAATATAAATAAACGTGTAATTGGTTTTGTGTGATAAAATACGGTGATTTGATGCTTTTGACAATAATTGGATTTATATTGTCATCACTTATCGCTGATTGCGTTCACACTGGGAGAATAACAAGAAACAAGTATGAATACTTAAACACATAAAGGTACAAAAATATGGCATATATGTATATGGTATACACATATACTAATATATACGTACGTATATATAAGAGGCAACTTGTGAGTAAATAAGTGTGAACATAAAAAGCGAAAAAGATGATGTCTTTTATTTCACAAAATTCTGCAGACGGACTTAGTTGCTTTTCATATTTTCCTTTTTGTTGATTTTATTGTTGTTTTTACTTTTGTTCTCAAGTCATTCGTAGACAAGACGAAATTTATGCAACTGGTTTCAATTTGTAACAGCTGCAGGGCAGCTTTTTATATTTATATGTACACTCGGCGAAAAAAAGCCCACGCACTTCACAGTGCGTGAATACTTAAATATAGCGCAAAGTTATGGTTCATTTTAATTTAAGTTCAACAGTTTTTTTTCGAGCCAACCATCATATAATTCACTTAAAGTTTAACACTTGTTTTAGTGAAAAAAGTATGCAGACACACATAACAAACCCTAGAACTAATATTTGTTAGGAATAGTTAAATAATTTTTAAACAAGTTATTTACATACTCGTATTTTATGTTTTAAATGTTCTGTATTTAACAAAAGAATAAATAACAAAGCAAAATATAATTATATTTTCTTTCTAAGAGTATTTTGTAAAGCACCCCTTCTCCTAATAACTTCAGCTTTTCATGGATTCTAACAAGCGTTGAAGATAGTTTTTATTAATTTCTTCATTGTACATGGCTTAAGTAATATTTTATATTTCTTTTAGACTTGTTGGACACTTTTCTCTAATCCCTTTGCCCATATAATGCCAGCAGTCCTCATTTGGATTGAGATCTGGACTGTTTCCTGGCCACCTCCTTACTCAATTCTTTAAAAATCTTTGTTGTTTGTAACCTCTAAATGTTTGTCATAAATTATAGGAAAATGTATTTCAATGTTTTTATGCTTTAGTTACCATTTTGGCTCTATGGCTAGGAGCTGAATCATCCTGAAGATAAACTTTATGAGTGTGTTCGAACAGCTGCTCAATAGTTTCATTAAAAATTTTTTCGGCATTCACAGATGCTTTTAGAATAACAAGGTGACCAACGCAAACTTGGTTATATCCTCCCATACCATTAAATAGGACGAACGCTTTACGGTAGGTAAAACACAGCTTACCAAAAATTCTCTCCTTTTTTACGATGCTCTGCGGCATTTCCGTCGGGTCCAAACTAATTAAATTTGGATTCGTCGGAAGAAATACCATTTTTCCAGTACAGGTTTTTTATGATTTGCTCGCAGAACATATTGCATAGAACGTGATTTTTGATTTTTTCCAGCGTGTTTAAAGCGATCAGTAATGCATCCGTTTAATTTGATTTTCATAACGAGATTTTACTGTTTTCGGAAGCCAACTGCCCTTTTATCGATTTAATAATTTTTAATAATATTGCGTACACTCCACTTATGCCCATTTCAAGAGCTATTTGAAAAAAGTCTAACAAGACAAGTAGCGCATTTTGAGCGAATAGTGACGAGTTTTTTTCTCTAAGTGTAATATAGTACTTATGATTACCTTTTAATTAACGCCGAAACGTTTCCAATATTTTTATAATTTCAAAAAATAATGTGGCAACTTTTATGAATGCTTATCCAGATAATACAAAATCTGGTGAAAAAATATTTCTCTGATATCTCCAAAAAGGCAGGTGATGACTTTCAATTTACTTTTCTCTCCTTCTCTCTCTTTAGGAATTTATACTTAAACATTAAAATATATCATATTTGCTTTCTCTTTTTGACCAAAGCAAGTTAAAAATGCTTACAATAAATAAATTGCGAATATTTATTGCCAAGGAGATCAACTCATGCTTTAAGTTCTTCCCAAGCTTTATTTGTTATTCGAGCATTTTATATTTTATGCCATTTTTCGAATGTCAATAATTCAGTTGAGGATATTAAAAAGATGCGACAAACAAAAAAATTCTTTCAGGCAGTCGCTGTTTCAATTTAGGGTAAGAGTGAATTTTGCGGAACAATCTTCTTTTTCTCTAAAGACATTGAATCGCAGGAAGTTAACGACAAAACTGCCTTACTGTGCTAAGTACACATTTTGTACTTCTTAAAATATTTTACTACCACGCATATAGAAAACTTGCCTTAATATTTTCAGCACTAACTGGAGCACTGACAACACCACTGGCCTAATAAATAACAGATGTAAAAGAAATGTAAGCATTAGCCCTGACATTGGTGGTCAACACAGTCAAACACACTTCAAACATATACATTTCATGCCTTGCAAGCAGGCAAATATACGGCGAAATGAGCCTCGCAAGCCTTGTTGCACCAAAAGCAAACAAAACACTTCACTTTTTCCGAAAATAAAATAAAATTTACTGTAGCTATTTTGCTTATAACTGTGTCTTTTAACGGTTATTTAATTTTCAGCATTTCTCCATGTTTTTGTTCTAAGTCAATTCTTCGCTTGAGCGCTGTATTTTTCTCCCACTCCTGTTCCTCCTTGTTTATTTTCGGCTTGGTGTTTATTTCTGTTGCCACAATAAATTTTTGCTCAAGACTAGACTTTTAACGATTGTCTCTCGTATTTCATAGTCAACAACAAACAAGCATGCGAACATACTCACAGTTACTTATAGCGGTCGAGCTAGCATATTTTTATGTCTAAGAATGAATGACACAAATAAATAGTGTTACTGTTTGGCAGGCAAATTTATTACCACTCTAAATAACAGTAAATTTTCTCGTTGACTAAAATTGCTGTGTCAGTTTGGTCTATTTAACATGTAACACATTCACTTTCACAGGATTTACATAAAAATACACATTAAAAATTTCAATATCTTTAAGGTGTTTAAGGTTGACAGAGCGTATACTTAATATTTTGAGCGTAGAACAAGCTTGGGTGATACAAGATGTAAGCGGTTGAACGAAAATGTGTCTGAATCTGCAAATAATAAGATATGTATGTGTAGAAATAAGTGAAAAGTAAACTATCTCGAAATAGTTAATTGATCCAGAAAAAAGCGTTAATTCAATGAGATCAGCAAAATAAAAGGGTAAGGAGATGATGGAACGCCAAAAATTTTGTTTATACAGGTCTTTAGTTTAAACATACAAAAATGTTTAATCCAATCAGTAGTTTCTTCGAGATTTTCTGCAAATATTGGCTTTCTAATTATTCTATTGCAGACGTTTTCAACTAGATTATATTGAAAATGTAATTTTATCAAGTACCTCACTTTCAATGAAATGAAATTTATGTAAATACACGAGATCGTATCTACTTCTATCAAAAGCACACTTTGTTTATGAAATAGAAAATTGTCGAGTTTTTTTGCAGAAAATCACAGTAAATCCTCATTTGGGGAACTTTAAATGCGTTGCTGCCTTAAATTTAATTAAATTTCAGGATTGTTTATCTTTCTTGGCGAAATACTTAGAAAGAGCTAAGACAGAAATACAAGTAAGTGAAAGAAAGACATTAAAATTCCCGCTGATTTATAAGTGTTTGAATTCAATTGGAAAAGTCTCTTCAGGTAACTTGGATAACGTCCAAAGTGTAGCCAAATGCAAAAGCGGCGCGTCTTTAATCAGTTGTAATTGTATTACTGTAGCTGTTTAATTATTTCATTTTTTCCTTCTTTTTTTTAATTTTTTTCGCGAGGCAGTGTTGTACTGAAAATTTTCGAGGTTTTACTAGAAGCAAAGTATAATAAGCATTTGAGCAAGGGATAGGTTGCGCGGAAGTGGTTTAATTTCAGTATAATTCAGTAGCTTTCCTGCAAGTCCAAAAATTTTCGATGAAATACTCTGAAAGAATTAGTCAATTTTCAACTAGAACCTGAAAAGCGCCAAGTCAAACACATAACTGTTAAAAATACAAGAGTCTCGGAAAGAAAAGTATTCTAAGTAACTTCAAATTATAAAAAACATGCATATCTCGCTTCAATCTACTTAAAACAAATTTATAGACTCAATGAGTTTTTACCTTTTTAACTATTTTTTCGTAAACCTAATTATTTTAAAGATATAAACGGTTAAAATTTCATTATTTATCTGATGATACAAAAAAAACTAGAAAATTGTAAGGCGGAGGACCTTCCCATTACAATTGGAAGCTCACACTTGGAGAGGCTTTCTGAAAGGTGTTTAATAATATTGATATTTTCACAAATTATTTAGCAAAGAAACCATTAGATGACCCGAAAACAGACGATCAATGTACCGAATTTCGTGACAAAGGTGAGTCGAAGCCGAAGAAACATGTTAAAGCAGCTCAAAAATCAAGGTTAAGTTGACAGTTTTCTCGATTATCGAGGTCTGCTTCACTCCCAAGAATTCCTTTCGGCTGGCCAAATTGTCAAGAAGGAATATTGTTTGAATGTTATGCGTCATGTGTGCAAAGCTATTTGTAAAAAGAGGCCGGACGTCGGGACCGACAGCTCTTGGTTTTTGCAGTACAATAATGCACCATCGCATACTGCATTGTTTCTTAGTGAGTTTGTCGCCAAATTTCTAACCTGTATCGTGCCGCAACCACCGTATCCACCTGATTAAGCTCCGTGTGACATCTGGCTTTACAGCAAACTCAAACAACCGCTCTGCGAAAACAGTTTTGAGTCAATTGAAGACATTAAACGTGAAGCACTGCGCGGATTGAGAGCTATTCCGGAAAATGACTTTAACAACTCTTTCGAGGGTTGGAAAAAACGATGGCACAACATAGACATAAAGTTTGAAGTAAAAAGTAAGTATTTTAAAATTATGAAAAAAGGCTTACTATTTTTTTGTACTTTTTTCTTCAGATACAAGCCAAGAGAACACATGTAGAAATTTTTGAATACATAGATAAAATTACGATACTACTGCCAAAGCGTTTATGTATGATAGTTATAAATCGAGTGATCTTCGTCCCCGTTGCTCTTGTACTTGTTGTTGTTATTGTTGGTGATGCTGCTGTACAAGTATATTATTAATGGGTGTGGTTAAACGGTCGTGTGGTTGAATACTAATTCCGTTGCGTGTTCACTGAACATGGTGTTTACGAATTTAGAGCTAAAGAGAAGAACTGCAGACACATCTATAGATGCTTTCCGATAAGGCGTTGTCCACATGAGTACCATGTTTGGGGGTTCAATAATAGCTATAGCTTCAAATGTAATTCTGCTCCGTTAAATTACATATATAATTCAGCACGTCATTGGTTTGTCGAAGCGTTAATTGGTTATCGTGTAGTTACGTGACGATTATCAACCACAGTTCTATTTGCAACTGCTCTCTATAGTGCCAAATTGAGTTTGCATGCATGAATACGCACACAGTGGGTGGCACGAATGTTTGTGTGTGTTTATGTGAGCATCAAAATTTGTTTCCATGTTTAATTTAACATTATTATATCCAAAATAAGTTTAATGAGTTTGCAAACAACTACTATACACCATGGCGTATACGTTACCGATGTATTGGCTTGCTTGCTTTGTTTAACGAGCTCTTTAGTGCGTTATAGCGTTGTTTTCGGTATAAAATTTTAATTAAGGAAATATAAAGTTGTAAACAAATTCCTAACTACGACTTAAATGGTATAAAAGTAGAAATTAAAAATTTATTAATATGTTGCTTCTGTATCTGCTATATATACGGAAACAGTTTTTGTCTTTTAGATTCAGTGAGCTTGTTTATTTTAGATTTCACTTTCATGCCTAATGCATCCAATTTCCAGTCGTTGCTCTTACCTACCGAATCTTTGCAATATTAATTGCTAACGCTAACAGTGCTTACACCTAAATATGTGCATTGTTGTGTGCGTGGTAGTAAAATAGTAGTGCTTTCATAAAAAGGTTTAATTACTTACCTCATCATAAATTCATTATCACAAAACTGGTATGAAATAGAGCACCATTAAGGAATAACATACACAAACTGTGAAAGTGCAAACAATGTGACAAAAAAGCACACGGAAATTGTAAATAAAGCGCTTAATATTTAATTTTTCATCAATATTTGTTTTGCCCCCTTCAAAGTAATCTCCATCAGATGTAATACACTTATGCCAACGATTTTTCCCGTCCTCGAAACACTTTTTATAAGCACTTTTTAGATTTCAGCTCCTTCAGCGAATTTTGTTTTATCTCTTCGATCGACTGAACGGCAAACAGCAGTTTCACTTTGAGAAACAAGAAAAAATCCCGGTTCCAAATCTTGTAAATATGGTGTTTCATTGATGATAATTATTGCGTTTTTTGAACCAAAAAGACCAGTTTACGATACCCCTTTTTGAAAAAAAAATCAGCTTTATCGGGACGAGTCGAGCAAGAAGGTGTTTACCCAGAGAATTTAATTACCGTTTCCGGGTACTTTTTTGTCACAATGTATGTATGAGTTTGCAGCTGTTAACTTTTCGATTAAAGCGGTAAATCAGCAAAGTTGGCGATAAGCTGAGAAGCACGTGCACCTGCTAATGATTTCTAATTAACTAAGTTCTCGACTTGTGCATGTGTGTTTTCTAAGCATATGTTGGTTGGCAATGGAAAGCTAACAAACAAAAGCACGCGAAGTCCCTGCAGAAACCTTTTTTCTATTGCTCTTGCTATAAAATTGTTTCCTTTTGTGGTACCAAACTCTGAAGCTGAAATAAGTTAAAGGCCTGCAAATTTTTGGCGAAACCAATGTGGTAAGTAATACCAGACACCCCTAGGAGTCAGCCTGACTTGAGCGTTCCTAAAACAACTTATTATAATTTTTTTGTAAACAAGCTCCTTTTTGCACTTAACATAGAAATTTTAAACCATTTCATTTTCCATTCAGAGCACTTTAAATTTGCGCCTTTTTCGTTAAAAAATATGAGTTTAACAGAAATTCGAGGTCATACAACCCATAAACATCGAGTAGCCTACCAGTTCTTAGTCAAATTAATTTGTAAGTGGTAAGTTGCTGTGCTATTGTAGTTTATAATTGAGCCTTTATATGTAAAAAGTTAACAGCAAGTTACATAAAGCTCTTAAACTTATTTACACCCTTACTGTTTATTAAGCAACCATTCTGTAATAACTTTCTTAGGGGTTTCATGAAATATTATATCTTAAGCACTTAAACGCAGAAAAGCTAGGATAGCAGTGAAAGCTAATTGATTATGCAGCAATATCCTCTATGCACCGACACCGTGGTTCTAATGGCATTCCTTGTATGTGTATGTAGTACATACTCAAAATATTATAACACTGTGTATATTAAACAAGTACACGCTAGATATGAAGGCGAAGTATATATGCAGAGAATTTGGGGTCATTCACCTTCAAGGTCACGTGTTCGGTAAATAGAATTTAAAATACACGTGGTAACATTGTTGTTGTTGCTACCAATTGTACCGAAAGTCATAAAACCAGCTCGACAAGTTAAAGATGCGCAAGCTATTTATAAGAGATGGTGTTAGCGAAGGCGGTGATGTTTTTTGTATTTGAAGACTTTTTCCGATAATTTCTGCGTGCAACTAAATAATTGTTATACAAGTATAAGTATTACTAAAATAAGGGCTCATAATATAATATTCATCGTATTGAATTACAACAACAACTTTCCCAAAATTGCTGAATATATGGTTGAAAAAACTACATTGTTACCATTAAACAATTTTTGGTCCAGAAGATAATATGTACATACTCACACGATATCATACATTTGTTTCAACCACCTCGGCAAAGTTGTATGGCCGACTTGTAGCTATGTTTTGATATTATTACTTTCTAATAGAGGATATCGAGATGCGCCCATATTATGCAAACAATCCAATTGTGATTATGTATGAATCAAAAATCGCTCATCCAAAACTCTGTAATCAAAATTCTTTATTGTTTTTTATTGAAGTTCTAAAAACTAACATATACGAGTACAAAAATCACTCTAAAATTTACTTATTTGTATATTTTGTGTTAACTGGTTTTCGCATGCACTTATCGATATTACCTTTTATGTGGCTTTATGTTTTTTACAGCACGTATATCATTAATATTAGCGACAATCTATTGCACACAATTTTCTAAGCTTCAGTTGGATTAAAGTATATAACGAGTATAATATATTATAAATATTTATGTTTGTATGTGTGCTGGCTTCAACAAATTGGGTGCCAATATTGAACCTCATTTAAACTTCGAGCAGCATACGACCCTAGATCCACAAAACAGAGCTACAGCGGGTGAACATACAAAATGTACATGTGAACGTGCTGTTTATGTTGTTGTTTTCGATTGTATGGGTCTGCGATTACTTATATGCATATTTATGATATTTATTTATTGTACTTCTGGCTTGTTTTGGGAGATTTGATTAGGTGAAAATCGTATTTGTTTTTCATATCAGCTAATATATGTAAAGTGATATGTGATAATGATGTGATGTGATAATGTAAAGTGATGATATCGTACAAGAATCTATAGAAATAAAAACTAGGACACGGCGAAAATTCGTTTTTAAAGAAATATTGTTAAAAAAAAAAAAGTTGAAATAATATATAAATATATGAATACATTACTCTGGAGCTGAAAGTGTACTAATTTGGTCATTTATTCGAAGCGGAAGAAAGTTTTAGTGCTAAATATGATTAATATTAATAGTTGAGAAGGCTTTATGGGACGAACATTATATACCCCTAATTTCTATAACTCAAGGTAAGTTCTTTTTAGGTCAGGAATTGAGGTCTACTCCAGTGCAAACATACTTTCCGCCACTAAATTTTGATTTTCTGTTTGATATGGCTGCTGTTAAGAAATAATAAAAAGTAGATATTTATTTTAAAATTATTTTTCGCTGAGAGGATACATACATATCAATGCTGAGATGTAACAATATGTACAAGATCCCTAACTTATATTAGCAAAACTTAAGAAACTGCGTCGCTGCAGAAGCAGCAACTCATCACAAAATATTTCCATGTTTTGTTGCACTGATTGAGAATTCTGTTAACTTAGTATACCAAGAAATGGATTTTGAGTACACCATATACTATATATTATAACCATAGACACTGCATAATCCGTCTCTTTGATCAAAATGTAATTTTCTGCATTTAAGTATATACATATGTACTTGAATGTGCAATATAACAAGTGTTGTATGTATGTTTTTGTGTACCAGACAGTATTCCTCCTTCTAAATCGTTGCACGAGTCTTTCAAATAATCATCAATTGATTTATGATTGAAACACGTGCCATCGTCTTCAATTTATAGTCTTCGTTCGGCCGTTTCTGGTCACAGCAAGTCCCATAAAATTCACACACCTGCTGAGTGGCAAAAAGGTAAATAAATAAATGCATGTAGACATTCATGTGGAAATTAAAGGTCAGAGTATATTAATTTTAGAATTTACGAAGCTATAAAACTGCTTAACAGACAGATTTTTTTCTATGTGCATGTAACAGTATACGAGTAATACTTTCAAAGGCAAAAAAAAATTTAAAATGTTTTAAAATGAAATTACGTGCGAAAGTATTCGGAAATCAGTTTTTGTTCCGGAAATTAGTGATGCTGTGAGAAAATTGATATTGCACGATCGTCATCTGATCTATCATGGGATTAAGACACCTAATGCCTAGCATAAATTCAATATTGCATTATTATTGGATTGTAGAAAAATTTGACTCAAAAAAATACGTGCGGATTGGTCGAGAGAAATGTTAAACACATATGATAAGAATGCTTCGAAACACGTCTGGCACAACATGACAGGATTTATACGTATGAGACCGAGAGTAAAAAGCAGTCGACTGTATGGGTGTTTTAACATGAGCCGAATTCAACAAAAGTTGTTCGCTTAAGTTATGTATAAGAACCTACGTACATAAATATGCGTGTTTTAAAATATAATGTTAATGTTAAAGAGAGTATTAATGTTAAGTCAATGATTTACTATTATATACGGCAGACGGAGCTCTTCACCACGACAATGCTAGCTTTCACACATCGACTGAAACAACTACATATATACTATACTATGCATATGTAGGTCTTAATGGAGAATATTTTGTGATTAAAATTTGTTTTTGTTCACAAATCACCGAAATATTAAAAACAACTCTCGTATTATCTGTTGTTGAGTAGAAGGAAGATACCTATTTGATTTATGGGTCTTTCAAATAGATATAGATCCATTTTACCCACTGTTTTGGTATTTTTCTCAGTGTTCAGTTCAAATTTCTATTTAAATGGGAAATGAGAAAAATATGCCTAATAAAAGTTCCAAGCCACTACTTACTTACTTATAAAATTCAAAAGCATAAAATGATTTTGACATATACAAGTCTAGACATAGGTAACTCCACTGCTTGTAAGAAAAGCTTCCTGAAATTTCCATTTTTAACTTTGCAAGCGAAGTTGCCAACAATATCTCACTTAGGATTTTGAATGATTGGAATTTCTGGATTGAATTCACAATTCACAACATAGATCTCTCCGCATGTCAGTTAGGTGTGAAATTCAACGTTAAGCGAACAACTTTGTTATGCAAAGTTGTAAATAAATTGTTAGCTTTTATCTTTATTGCTTGTGTTGAAAGTTTTTGGAACTAAAATTTGTCAACATGAGCAAAATTCACGTTAACTACTCACTTGTGTTAATGATGTGTTTAGAAGAGAATGAAAAAGTGAGCAGAAATTATAAATTTGCTTCTTGTGACACATTTTCTTTCAGCCATTTATTTTCAAACAACTTTTCACTGACCGAAATACGTGAGAGCTGCTCCAAAATGCTTTCTACCTTTATTGATTTGCTTAAAGCGCCATAAAATTATCAGGTAACTTCCATAATCCTTGTTCATAAGCGAAAGCATATGGCAAAATGCTGTAAGTCTTGAAATTCCAAGCATTGAAAGCAATTAAAATAGCCTGGTCTAACGTATTGCCACCGAATAGCATACTGTGATAAACAATTGCAATTAAGTGTTGAGACTTGCAATGGCAAACAGCGGACTGAGCAAAGCTTGAAGCGTAGTTAAAGACAGACAGACGGAGAACGCCAGTTGATTAAACACTGAAGGTCACACGAACACACGTATTATCTTTCAATGGTAGAAAATCGTATGGTTTTATACTTGTTCTGACAACAAAAACCGTTCAAACTCCTGGGCGTGCAACTATTATCATTTTCTCATAAAGAAAGGGAGTTAGAAAGTCGTTAAATTTCAGGGTAAGGAAGTTGTCAAAAAAGGTTTGAGTTATAATTTGAGTATTTTCGCGTATATAAATATATATGCTATATGCATTGCAATGACGAAAAATTAATTATGCCCCACGACGCTAATATGCACTGTATTCCACACCAGATCTACGCATACTATCATATGAGCTCAGGAGCACAAAGATATATTTAAAAGAGAAGCAGATATGCTCGATTTTTTACTAAGCTCTGGTTTCAATTAAAGTTCTTAACACATTCCGCGACATATACCATGTAGCCTTGAGCGCATAAAAGCTTCTGCGAAACATTTTCAAGTCCTATCATTCCTTTTCAAGGACAATAATTAATTATACATATTTACGGCAATTTCACTTACTCGAGTTTCCACGCCATTCGGCGGTTCTTATGTGTGTGAGTTTTCGCACAAGCAGAGCAGAATTGTTGTGAACTTTTAACTTCAATTTTTTTTCGCCATTCTACTAAATGTACGACATGCACGAGCTCGGTATGTTCTAAAATTTGTATAGCAAGAAAAACTGCCGGGTTTAGAGTTGAATCAAACACATACGTTTTCTTCCGGTTGGCTGCTTGCAAACTGCAAAGTGCCATAAAATACGTATAAATAACAGTGAACGCGAAAATGATTTTGTTCGTCAACTTCAATATGTGTGATATATTATTTGTATGTAAAAATAAACTTTTATACATACATTATACAGTATATGCGAGTTGCTGTGTTTGCTGAAAATGTATGTCTCAAGGTCTTTCAGCACCGAAGTTTCAAAATTTGATTTTAAATATTGTTATAAGACCGACCCATTTTTAGCGCATTTTCTCCAAAATGTAAGTCTGTATATACTTTTCCTGGACCTATGTGCTAAGCCCTCACTTCAAGTCTTATCATTCTTGGGCCATATTTGCTTCCTTATCTTGCAGTTGGTTATAGATTTCCATCTGTTCTGAGCTATTTGCTCCTCTGGTATGAAACTCAAATTATGCATACGTGGAGCTGACCTCCTAGTCAGCTTAAAGGCCAGCAATGCCACCCGAGTATCTATGTATAAGGTTACTTTCTGTATTCTTCCGTAGTTATTTAGTAGAACTCTACAGGTCTTATCTATACTTCACAGGACTTCTCAATGCCTATACATAGCTTGAATGATTCTGGCTGAGCTGAGTAGTCGTATGAAAAAAGGGATTGCGAGATCATTGAAGTATACACTTGCCCCGACTCCGCAGACAATTTTGAACTTGTCGGTATCATCTCCTCCACCTAAACCTCTTCAGCATTCACGTCTAGAAGGTATCGTCACCTGAAAGGGGCTATTGAAGTCTAACCTTTGGCAGTTGTAGCCTGATTTACATAAGTTTAGTTACTTAAAAATGGCGTTATGTCCATAATCTTTCCTGTTCCAACCTCATAATTCCCTTATTCTAACGGCAGCACTTTCTGCTACTTTCCGAATTAAGACGTTTATGGCCAGTCAATTCAGGATTATGTTGAGCGCATCAATCGGATAAAACTTAATAGCAATGGCACAGGCTGCACACCGTATTTCAATCAATTTCGTAATTTATCAAAAGGAAGTAATATACAAATATTCCTACACAGTAAATACATGTATACATATATAAGTATTTGGTTTTAACATAACCTCAAAATAAATTTTGCATCTGTCGCTCTACATTCAATCAATTTGTTATATTTCGTTTTAAGAAGATTCACTTAAGTATATGTATGTATATGCGTTTATGTATTTGCCATGATTGATTTGCTAATAATATATATTCTTGCAAGCGCATATTGACAACATAACGCGAGCCTTGGAGTAGCGATAAAAGTATTTGCAAATAATATTAAAGCAACCTAAGCTTAAATAAAGTTTACTTGACTCAGCTCTAAATAAATGTATTTTGTGGCTTGCCATTGAAGAAAACTGTCACAAGTCCTTGAAAATGTGAAGAAATGTCGCCAGACATACATACATGTTTGCATATTTACTTTATGAAGCCCTAGGAGCACATAAGAAAAGTGGGGTCACTGCTGTTTATGGCTCTTTCACAAGTTTGGTGCACTTAGATAAACAATTTATTGTACAAAATGGATTCCGTCATATATTTATAGATTTGATGAATTTATGTAGGTCATAGCAAGGACACTTCACTCTAATTTTGTTGTGTTGGCTGTGGTATCAAGTTAAATAATTTTGATTGTTGTTGTTGCGACAGGACTCAGGGTGGAATGAAACTTTTAAGACTGTCTGGCTTGGAGGATGATATTTTATGAAAGTCTGCAGTACAATATAAGTTTGAGCAAATTTAAGTTGTATCTGTCACTCGGTGGGCAGATCTGGGGTCATATTTCTACTCGAGCATACGAAAAAGTCCCTTCATCAAAACTTATAGTATAATAAGTTATTCTAATGTCACAAATTTTAATATGATTTCAATTACAACTTTTTTAATTTTAGGTGCACCTCAAGAGGTTTATGGTTAGTGGTACCCAATTGATTTTCATTTCGTGGCGTAATCTGGTTACTTGCCAGTGTGCTAGCGAAGGCAGACAGCAACGCCATCGAGCTGAACGGTACATAGTAGAGATGAGCGATATTGCGATTTTTCGATATCTGTGATTTCAGTGATTGCTATTTTAAATTCACTGTGATTTTATATTGCCGTTCCAGTTACGTAGACCCGACTGTCGTGGGTACGACGAAAATCTTTTGTTGTTATTGGCGGCAAATTCTCTTTTGGGTCCTGTAACTCGAGTCAAGTTTTTCCGCCTTTCTTTTCATTACATTTTCGCAAATGTCGGAGCGGTTCGGCTACCTGACACTTAGAGCGTATTGCATAGTTCATTTGTATGTTAGTATGATATTTCTTCCTTCACATACTATATTTCTTAGAAGGAATTATCATTAGTGTGGTTGATCATTTGTTTGTTTAGAATACCCACTTTTAATATTTTCAAAGAAAAACTAATTACTAATGACCACTGTAGGATGTCTATTCTGGACATGGTTTTTTTAAATTTGTTAAAAATGTTTTATATGAAATTTTTAATTTGCAAATATTGCATTTTGCATATATTTCATCTACCACTTCAAACATCTGCCATACTTCACTTCTTTTCCTTGATACATTTCCTGCCATTATTAAAAATTATAAGACTGTTACACTCAAAATTTCAAACCGCTATGACGAAAAATAGCATATACGCATATATATATGTATATATACAATACCCTGAAGAAATCTGCTACTTTTCTGCTATATGCTATTGTGATCGCATGTACTGTACTATTAAAAAATCACAGTTTCACAAGTTTATTGCGAACTGCTATCGCAATCGCAATTCACAAAATCGAACTGTTATCGCAATTGAAGTTCATAGAAGCGAACAGCTATTTATAAAATGTGATCGCAGTTGCCAGTGAAAAAATCACCGGTAGTGAAATATCGCTCATCACTAGTACATAGCGATATGTCATCCATTTCGGCGAATAAAAGTTGTTGGATATTGATTAATGGTTCTATTTCTTTCCTTTTTGCTCAGACATATAATTTACTGTGTATTTTTTTGTGTGTTTTTTATTAAGTAAGGTATATTTTCGTTTAATAAGTTAAATTGACAGCAAGAAGAAGCAATAAAAACGTGTAGTTGTCGCGCCCTTACCGTTAAAGAATATGCTATTTTCGGATTTTCTTCTTTCTGTGATTTTTTTTATATCAACGTAAACTAAGTGCTTTTGTGATTAATTGCAGCGAAACGCTTGTCACTTTTTAGTGCACACCAAACAAGAATGCGAATTCGAGATTATCCCTTTAATTTACACACACACATACGCGTGGACTTCGAATATGTTTATATCATATTTGATATGCAATGCTAGTCGAAAAAGAATTTTCGTATTTTGCCAACATATGTCGTTTCAATCGTATATTTCCAGTAAATTTGTGTTAACTAAAGAAAAAATTAAATTCGAGAAAGTTGAAAAAAGATTACAGCTTTTCAAAAATGAGTGTACATAATGATGAAATTCGCTATATTTTGAAATTTTTGTATAAAAAAGGGAAGAATGCCACCGAAATTTGTGAAGTTTACAGAGACGATTATTTTGTGGTTGCCTTAAGTTTTTAACTCGAAGTATTTCTAGTAAATTTTTCTTTTCCTTTCCATTCACAGCCCTTTTCTCACTCTCTCTTTATCGCTTAATTACAGACCGTAGATCATGTCGAAGCTCTCGCGCGCTGTCAAGTTTATTGTCGTCATTTGACTGACAGCTCGCACTGCCGCAGCCAATGCAATTTCCCGTAGAGCACGGCTTCTATTGCACGTTAACTTGGGTCTTTTAATACCTAAGCGGCGTTTTCTGTTACCATCTAGATCATTATTTTCCTTTGTACCGTCCATTACACTTAAAAAGTTATTTGTGTTTGTGCTTGTGTTTTTCTTTACCCGTTCAGAAATGATATTCACTTCGTCGAACAAGTTTTCGCTGTGTCGCCGTTCCTATGAACACGATTTGTGTTCTCTACCTCCTAATTGGTATGAAATTGAAGCGGAGCCACTTCCTGCCGACGGTGCCAAGGCGCAGTCTATAGGTGCATCGTGGAATTAGCGCTCACAGTGTTATAATCAGTACGTTGGGTGAGTAAGTATCTGGTATTGTTGATGTTTAAATTTGTTTTTTTTTTCTTTCACAACTAAAGCTAAATGTAGAAAAGATCAACTCATTGAAACTCACCACATAAAATGCAACTAAAACAGTCGTGCATGAAGTCATGATTTCTAAATTAAATAAATTTATCACTTATTTATAGTCACTCCTTTCGCCAGGAAGAAAATGGCTTTTGATCATAGATATTTGCTTAGCTCTGTTTTCATATGTTTTTTTGTTTTCTTTTTGCTTCTCTTCCAACTTGTGTTTTCTTTTTGTTTTCAAATCCCATAATAGACAAATGCTTTTATCATTTCTGCGTACAACAGCTGCCGCTGCCGTGACATTCTTCCTCTGCTGGGCGCCCTTTTACGCGCAACCACTGAAGGCTATGCATGGCAGCAGCGCGAACATTGAATCGCAGCTGTACAAAGATGTCTTCGAAGCTGTTGACCTCACATCCGGTCTGTCCTATAACCTATTAATCCGTTGCTCTACAACATCATGAGTCACAAATTCCGTGATGTTTTGAAGGTGAGCTAAGTTAAATAGAGTATACTCGCATGTGTGTAAGGCACGAATAGGCAGAAAAGAACATATGAAAAAATGAAATCGTTTCCATTTTAGGCATACGAGTGAAATATGTTGACATTTCAAAGTGCCCTCTTCACATTATTTGTATGTTATATTATTTGTCTATCTCATTGGGTTTCGAATTGATATTATGTCATGCCATTCATATATTGGCTCATTTCTCATTGAATCTTTCATATTCCTTTTTTTATTGCGACCTGCTGCAGCAGAATGGCTTCATGCGTTTACATATAACGTTGAATAAAAATTGAATATTTTTGAAAGGTGTTTAACTTTAGTGCAACCGAAGCTAATAGTTCTTATTTTTTCCCTTTACATCTGATTATCTTTTAAGAAGTTCTGTTGTCAACGTGGAGGTATCTTTTTCTGCCCTAAGTTTTGAATATTTTCCTTTAAAAATTTTACAAAATATTTGAAATTCTTACATACATACTACATATAATAGGTTTGTCAAAAAAGTCTTGCGGTATTTTCGCTAGTTGGCGCTGAAAGCGCGTAGTTCTAGTTTTATTCGTCGCATCGGGTCATGCTATACCTTTTTGGAAAGCTCATTTCACGCACTAACACGTGTTTGATTAATTGTCGTTTCTTTTAAGTCGTTCGTGAGTTATAGCGTCGCAAATATGGAGCAAAGTAAAGAGAAAATACGGCATATTTTACAGTACTACTACGATAAAGGCAAAAATGCACCTCAAGCCGCCAATAAAATTTGTGCAGTTTATGGACCCGATACAGTTTCCATTTCCACCGCACAACGATGGTTCCAACGTTTTCGTTCTGGTGTAGAGGTGGTCGAAGATGTGCCACGCTCCGGAAGGCCTGTCGTCGAAAATTGCGATAAAATCGCTGAATTGGTCGAAAGAGACCGGCATAGTAGCAGCCGTAGCATCGGTCAAGAGCTGGGCATGAGTCATCAAAAAATTCATTTCAATTTCAATAAAAAAAAAAAAAATTCAATAAAAATACCGCAAGACTTTTTTGACAACCCATTATGTATATACTATATGTGTGTTTTCGAATATTAACTACAGGTCAATGTAATTAATAGCGTCCTGCGGCCTGGGCTCATATTGCAGCTGCAAATAATTTATGCATATTTCGCTTCAAGCGTCTGCAGTTATTTAGGAGCATTGTGCATCAGATGATATATCGCCATAAAGGACTAAGCAGATTAGAAAGCTGTGGTTGGCGTTGATGAATGGGTGGATATGCGCTTGTATGTATATTTCATTAAAGTGTCAGATTGACTTGCTGACCAGAAGTGACCGTATAAATGTTTTAGGTTTCTTGAATTTAAAGCAATATCCTTCAACTTATATAGATACTAGTAGAATTTATTATTTATTATAACAGTTCAGTACTCTTCATTAAATTGGCTTCTTTTTCTGCAATAATGAAATATAATTTCACAAACATAAAAGGTTCCTTACAAAGTATTGATACCGATCGTTAGGCTTGTTTAGCAGCTACATGTTATACTGGTTCGATATCGTCGGTTCCGAGCAGCTTCTTGGGTACTCAGCTCGTCATGCTGATGATTTATATATGTATAATTTATAGCGTCCCGACGAATTCTTCTGGGTGTTACGAACTTCGTCGCAAATTAATAAACCTTGTTCAGGGTATAAAAAACTACTTAACTTAAGCACAAATTAACACAAACAATCAAACCTAAATACTCGGTGAAATGTGCGTATACTCTTACAAGCAAAAAAAATTTACGGTGACTGAGTTTCAGATGAAATCGTAAATTATTATATACTTAAGATAAGAGACTTTGTGAATCCGTGCATGTCCTTGGGGTCAAACGACATTTTGACGTCCTACACAAACGCCTACCTCAATGCACAATAGAGTTAACCGATAACATGCATGTTGCTTCCTTACTTCCTATCAGCTTATCATTCTGGCTACTAATCATCCATCAGCCTTACCACATAATTTTCGTTTCGTTTGGCAAACGATACGTACGTTGGCGTGGCGTGTGCAATAAAAACAGAACGACTCAATAAATAGTTTCCATGACTTCTTGCTAGCAGCTGCAGGCCATAAATTTGCCCAAGTTATCTGTTGTTACTGTAGCTGCTGCTGTTGACTTTCATTTCTCGTTACATTTCGCTTGATCGTTGTATATAACTACTCGTGTTTATGCGTGTTCATATAAAGTTGCCCATTGATGATTAACAATGTTGTGTGTACTGTTCTTTTTTGCCTTTTGAACCGGTGTCAAGTTGTAAACAACAGGTGCAACAGGTGCATAACTTTTTAATTTGATTGTAAGTGTAATTCGCCATGATTGCGGCGAATTCGTAGAATTGCAACAGTTGGGTAAAGAGAGTGAGTATAAAGTCATTTTGCGACAAGAGCGAAAGCTTAATATGCTTTGTGGCGTTTAGCTGTTTCAGTGGAAAATCAGAGTAGAATTTAAATTCCATTAAAGGCTTGATCAGGAATAGGTTTTACTTAAAATTGAAAACTAATATTATAGTACGCATATTTATATGTAAGAAATTTAAAAATCTTGATTAAATTTAAAAAGGCACCATTTCATTTATGTAATTTTCTTTTCGATATTTTCAACGTAGATTCAATTGCTTGACTGGTTTTTCAAATTGCAAGCTTCACCTGAACTTATGGATTGCACTATTGAAAAAAGCACTAGGGCATACGCACATAAATACTTTCTGCATACAAACGTTTAGTATCCAAATGTGGTGTACTTAACTAAAAAATTTTATGTAACAAAAAGTATTTTCAAGTTCGCGTCATTTGTATTAGGCCATGTTTGTGCAGCTGCTTGCGCTCTGAGAAAAAACAATCATTCGAGCAAGTCCATTTAGTCGCAGAAACCTTCCAAATGTTGTAGTCATTGTTTTTGCTACTGCTGGCAGTTTTCAGATCCTGTAACACGGGCTTGTACACGTAAAAAACATACATATGTATTTACTTATTGTAAATGTATTCCAACTTCCGAGAAGAATATTGCGTAATGGGTGCACTTCAAGTGAAGGAAAATGCTAAGCGGCTAATCAGTAATGAAAGAAGAAGCTGTTAGTACATTATTTGAGGAGTAAATTTTTGGAAATAAATCTAAAAATGGTTTTTCCAAGGTAATAAGAACTGAAATTTATTTACATGTGTGTGAACAACGTATATGTATATGTATATCGTACGCAATTTATATGAACTAGTGCAGAAGCCTTTAAAAATGATGAAAAAATAGATGTATAGTTACCAATCCAACGAGAATGAAAGATAAATAAATATTAATGTTAAAACAATTTACTGGCCGAAAAAGGAAGATGAGCGGCGTGCTTGAGTTTTTAAGGCGCTATACCAGTGTGACACTTTCAAATAATTTTTTTTTTTGCTTTTTCGATAGTAAAATCGGTAAGGTCGTATCTTGAATAGTTTTGAATGGCAGCGTTCTAAACAGCGACCGCTCAGAGGTGCAAACATATATAAGTGACACTTTAAACGCGTTTTTCTCGAAACGACATTTTTCAAAATTGCTGACATCATAACTCAACGAGAAATTAACTAATCGAAATTAAAACTGGGTATAGTTGAATACATTTGCTATACAATGGACTACGATCTTTTTGATTTGTTGAAAATTTTCAATTTGGCTTTAAAAACCGACCATTTTCTTCTTAAAAAAACTAATTTTTTTTTTCAAAATTACGCCATTTTCTTAACTTTTGATATTTTTCAAAGATCGTAGTTCATTGTATAGAAAATATATTTAAGTTTAATAAACATTTTTAATTTTTTTGTTTCAGCTACTCATTCGACCGGAATCATGCCAGCAGTTGAGGCACTTTTTTTTCGGCACTTCCGCAGACAGCACATAACTCCGTTATTTTTCAATATTTTTGTAAAAAAAAAATTTAATATAGCTAAAAATATACTTTATTACGTCCATAGAACGTCGAAACATTCAATCTGGTACTTTCTTTTAAAAAAATTCACGAAAATCGCCTAATTTTTCATGCGTCACACTGGTATAGCCCCTTAAGGGTTAAAATTGGTTTAACTTGATTTCCGGACAAATCTACGAGTAATATAGAAAAAAAAATTATATGGCAATATTGTAGATAATGTAAAAGTTTTTTAGGTTGTGTGCAAAGACTTTTTACACATAAGTTTTTGGGTTTTTCATTTTTATCTTGTACAAAATTTTCTTTCTTTCACGATGTTTGGTGTAAACTTATTTCTTTATGTCCCATACACATAAATACTTTTTAAATTTGAAATATTACCTTTTTATTCTTATATCGGAAAAAAACTCTGATATTCATTAAAACAACCTCTAGTCAAAATCAGATTTATTAAGTTTAGTTAAAAAACAAAAAAAACATTAGTAGCCGCTTACCTTTAACTTAAGGTAGAGAGATGCAAAAATTCCTAATTTTTCGTCATGTCGTTTTCATTATTTAAGTTTTGACATGAGTCACGGAACTTAAGAAAGCAGAAATTTTGAACGAAGGTCATCTTGCCATGAAATGAAACATAATCGGTTTCTTCAAATTTGGGTAAACTAGCAGAAATTATTCAATTATACATATCTTTAATTTGTTTTCTTCAAATTTAAAATGTTATATTAAGTTTTCATTAAATTAAAACAGTTAACTAGAAATTGGAAAATCACTTTCATAATTATGAAAAATTCTCTTTAATTACAATTTGTAACAAAACTCATTTATGCTAACAAAGATAACGACAATTCACAAAACTTGTGCACCCAAAATACAACTAACTGATTTAATCACTCATATATGATAAAACTACTTCGTGTAAATGATTTGGGGTATTTAAAGCTTAAAATCATCCATCTGAGACACATTAATTACGGGAAAAGAGCCTTTCATGTAGGCGAGGGAGTCAGGAAGATGGGAAAGAAGAAGTGGGTTGGCAAACTGCCCCTACAAATGTTAGCAGAATATGAAGTAGTCTATAAAACAAGAAGGACATAAGCGAAAATGTTAGAGAAAGAGAATAATGTCGTGCTATTTGGGTTGCCTTCAATTTTCATATAAGCGTGGAGGCAAAAAAAACATGTCTCTAGTTTGTTTTTTACTGGCCGTTAAACAATATACGAAATGTGGTGGCGTAAGTCACGTCATCCATAAAACCTTCAATATTAAAGGCAGTTATGACGTAAGAATAAAATGATAAAAGACCGCAAAAGAACAATGCACTGTACATATATTTTTATACCCAAAGCATATATTTAAAGAAGATGTTGAATATTCGGATAAGCAAATCGCCTTGGGTTTTTTTCGCTGGCCTGCTTTTGAATAGGCGCTTGATATTTCGATCGAATGCAGTTAAAGAAATTTAAGTTTTCAAAAAAGCTTTAGTATTTTATTTAGTTCAGAGATACAGTGGTCACCGCAAAACATCTTTTTTGAGAGGAGTTCCCGGAGATCAGCTGTTTACCGACAAATAATTTTACTAAAATTAAATCTTAAAGAACAGTTTAAAGATAACATAATATGTGTACACATTTTTGAATCAATAAATTTAAAAGGTAAGTAATACCAACCGTAAACTCGTCATTCCTTATTCATTCTTGCATTGGATATACAAATTTTTAGAACCTACCCTAAATTATTATGTTTGGAAAATTATAAGTGAAAATGTTACACACGCACGACAGTGTAAATAAGACGACTGTTGTTCTCCATATTCTGGCGGCAAAAAACCCAAAATATAATACAATAACGGTCACGTATAAATATAATGTCTATGTACGCTGCTAAATGGCGAAAATTGCTGAAAAATGACAACGCATAAATTTAAATGTGGCCATTTCATGTAATACGACCTCAAAAAAGACTTAAATTGCGTCACAACTTTTTGATAATACCCCAAAAGCGACTCTGTGTTGGACAATTACGTCGCATGGTGACTTTTGCACTTTTTGGGTCTTTGCGAAAATCTGTTTACCTTAAAGCATTAAAAATTATTTTCTATGCATGTGTGTAATCAACTTTTCATCCCAAAAGGCCATTCTTCCTCATACATACATACATTCGTATATATTCTTATGTATCCATATTTAAGTTGGTTGTCGTTCCTATCTCTAGACAAAGTTCAATGCACTTTTTGGCTTTGATTTGCCACTAAGGTTCGAGCAAAATATTCAGACGGCTCAATTTTATATAATTGTTAGTAAAGATGTAAATCGTAATCGGTATTGAAATACAACTCTTTCGGGATTTTGTACAAAGTTCCCTATATAGTATTAGCGTCTTTTATATGATACAAAACCAAAGACTAATATAAATTAATTTCAAGTAAAAAGCTTTTGAATATTTAATATTAGGTAAGCCTCGTATAGACCAGTTTAGTACTTTGCGATACCAGATAGAGTTCACTTGCTAAGTCCAAGAGGAGTAGTCATCGTTTAGGATGTCTGAAAATGACGCGAATTTTAACAGACTCAGCGATGTCATTATCGATACCTCTTCGAGTGTATTATATTGTGGGGACACCAAATGCTTAAAACGTAGTCTTGCCAATGCAGGACAAGTGCACAAGAGATGCTCCATTGTTTCCCTGGTTCTCTGCTGCAGATATTTCCTGCAGCCTTCTCGATCTGTCAGCCCCATCCTGGGGGCGTGTGTCGCCAACAGACAGTGACCAGTTAGTATTTTTATCATATTCCCACAGTCTCTTCTATCGAGTGCCAATAAGAAATTTGTATACTGCCGACCTACCGTTTGGTTTTGCATATGACTTTTGCACTTTTGCACCCAAGTAGTTCGTTCCATCGGGTTTTTATTTTCTTCACCATGCCTCTAACAATGCATGGGTTTCCCAACGTTGATCACGTTTTCGTATGTTAGCAGCACACCATTCTTGGCGATCTTGTCTACTATTTCATTGCTTTCGACGCCTTTGTGGCCTGGCATCCAATAGAAATGAAGTTGCTTACTTCTGGTAACACTTTCCAATGCTGCTCAGCTTCCCAAGACACTTCTCGGTGATATACGATACGAGGTCTACGTAGATGTTGACTGTGGAATTGCTTGCAGTTGCAAAGACCTCAGCTTGAAATATACTGCAGTGGTGGATTTTCGTTCTCAAACCATAATAGTACTCCGCAGAGCAGAATGTGTAAAACAAATGTGTGTTGTTGCCTAAATTTCTTTACAGTTTAGGACGTCACGGTTCGCAGTCAGAGCTTTTAGATCCCAGCTCACTTCCATTTTGTGTACGTCAATTTTTCGACTGACCTATGAAAGTATGTGGCACTTAATTTTGAACCTCTGTAAGTGGAAGTTTGTGCATTGTTTTTGAGGTTAACTCGATGTAAACACGCTGGGCTAAGTGGAAAATTAAATCAAATACCGCGTCAACATTTTGATTGATGAAAAACTTGTTGACAGCAGAGAAAGGGCATGTCAACAAATTGATTTTGCAACCAAAGCTATATTGCTCTGCCATAAACACATTAGCCATATCGTTGAGGTTGCGTGACTCGTTTGGAAATTTCAGTTCAAAATCAAAAGGAAGTATGAGAAAGGATAGTTTATTTATAAAGAATTTCAAGCAAAGACGTAGATGCTAATATAGCTAAGCATTTTTTCAAGTTGCTTTCAGAAATATGTAGAACAGATAACTAAGATCTTATTTGAAAGATCTTTGGAATGCATATCTATCAGTTCAAAGAGGGAAGCGGGCCGAATTAATCAATACGTTGAAATCTCGCCATGATTTCTTAAAAAAAGGGATCTAAATTTCTTAATTTTCATGAGATGTCCAACCAGTCATTGGGAGCGCAGTTAAAATGAAAATATACTCTTCAATATCATTAAGAAAATAAATATAAACAAAGGCATCAAATAACTAAAGAAACACTTTATCCATTAAAGCGATTAAATTTATGGTCAATTTAATTGCAAAGCATTGTTGTAATTGTTTCTGACACTCCTACATATTCATTCATTTAGACTTTTATTTCACAGGCAGTTTTTGGAAAAAGTCAGCTGGAAAATTTTCGCAGAATCTGTGAATTAAATTGTAATTAATTGTGATGTTGCAAAACCGAAAATGTCGCGAATAATCTAAGCTAAAAGCAAAGCGGTGAATTTAATCGCGCCAAATTCATTGCTTCGCTTCAATGGATATTTACATAGGCAACGCCGGCGTGGGATATATACATACATAATTAAGCAGTGCTAAGGATTTAAACCAAATGCTGGTTCAGCAATAAAGGCAAATTATTGCGAAAAATGCGTAAAATCACAACATTTTTCTCTTCAATACAAATTTTCATTAGAATGGTTGCATGGTTGGTGGTTTTTATGGCAACCGAATGGTTGAACATCACAATGTGGTTAAATTGTGGGTAGGCAAAATACTGAAAGCGAGTTGAATTTTTCTGAGAATACTTTTAAATTTTTTTATCCACATATTTGTAGTAATTAATTAGAGGAATAAGCAAAATAAAATTTTTTGACAAAATTACGGTTTCTAAAAAAATCGATATTTGACCAAAATTTCGGACTAAATTGTTTATAAAAAATATTTATTTATTAAAAAAAATATACTAGTTACTAAAAAATAGTGTTAAAAACTAAGATTAATCGGCTTAGCCGTTTTCGAGTTATGTTGGTCACCGACTTTGAATTGGAATGACCTTCCAAAGACTCTGAAATGCCTTTTAAAATTTGCGTGTAATTTCAGAAATATTCACCGAAACGAATTGAAATTTTCTGTGTTATTAATATCTATACATTAAGATAAAAATAAAAAAAAAATCGAGCTTTTTAAAATTCTAACTGTATTTATGTAACTCCTTAAGTAATAACTGATTTATTTATTACAAAAAAAAATAATCTAGTGTCGTTTCAAATGACATCATGAAGTTAGGTATAAAAATATTTTTAACACAATACTTTTCTAGGAATGTTGACTTCATAAGGGCGCTGATGGGCTGATTTCTCAGAGTACAAAGAATCATAAAACTAATTAAAAATTTTATGAAACATACACAATCGCATGTGATTAACTGAAAATATAAGTAATTGAATATATATAAAAAGATCGCTTGTTATATATTAAAATTTTGAATTTTTTCTTTAGTTAATGTAATTCTGCACTAAAATCTGACATTTTTTCTCCTGTTCTTAGAATGAATAACCAAGAAAATGAGAGTGACATTCAAGCTAATGCGTTTTTAATTAAACACAATTGTCTGGGGGAGCCGCAGCAGCGAAATGAAGAAATAACTCTTGAAATAACATCGCAAATACTCGTTAGCATTGAGTGTTATGGGTCAGAAATTCCATGGAAGAGCTTACAGCACAGAAGGCAATTGGTTTGTTCAGATAGCATTGAACATAACGCGATGCGGAACAGTCCAAGGCGTTGTGTCATGATACAAAGAAGGTTACTTTCCCTCCAATTGCATTGCACAAGCGCTGATATAACTTTGAATAACAGCTTCATTGCGAGCAATACAAAAGCGCAGCGAAAACATTTAATGAAAAGGAAGAAATTGCAGAAGTGAGCACTGAAGCGAGGAAACTGTTTTTATATAGAAATTTTGGTGTTTTTATATATGTATATTTATAATTTTTTGTGCAAATCGTTTTGAGCTTTTAAAAGAATATACAATCTTTTGTGGATTTTTCATAGGTAGGTATTGATTTTGTGTTGCTAAACATTTCTAAAATTTGTGTTCTGGAAAATTGAAATAGCATTTATATAATAAGAGGGCAACCTTGGTGTACTCTCAGCAATAATTTGCAGGTAGAGAATCGGCCACAAATATTCGAAAAAAGTTTTATTTGTAAGTTACGGTAGGAACAATTGCAAACTGTTCGCGGAGGCGTATGAATAACCTATGCAAACATTGAATTGCATCAAGTTGTTTGCTTATATGGTATGGGCGAAAGCCCAGGGAATTATTCCAAAATAATAAACGCCGATTAAAAAATCGCCTTCAAACGAAATATAGTATATTCACTCCGCGATAATGAAGAAATATAATTTTGTTAAAACTTGAAAACAATACAAGGGTGTTATCACTTGTTTTTAACATTCAAAAGAGCAATACATTTTCCATTTAGACCATAATATAGGTCATGCACTTTTAATATAAATCGAAAAAGCCTAAACAAAAGTGAGAGCAATTATTTAATTGTGAAGCTTTAATATCTAAGATCATCAATACTGTCATAAATTTTGCTCTAGTCTAGACCGATGACCAAATTAGGGGCTTAAGGTAATTAAAGTTAATAACTCAGTGGCATATTCAAGCATATCAAAATTTACCGCTACAACGTCACTATTCATAGACAAATTTAGATACATATACATAGATATGCGTAAAAAACCTGAGTGTATACCATAACATATCCACATTTACATTATTGCTTTTTGATGAGACTGACTTCTCGACAAGCTTAAGTGGGTTCACTACAATGAGCTTGACTAATTGCATGTGCATAAGTAATTGTAAATGTGTTGGAAGTAAGCCAAAAATGGCAGCTGCAACTGACGTGACCACCGTCGACCCAACGTTTGTATATGTGTGTAAATATGGCTGTGCAATATCCTTGCAAAGTAGTTATGCACATACCATGATAAACAAGTTGTATACGTATTGGATATGGTCATATAAGCAAAAGCTTACATATAAATTTCCCTGAAATACCGAGTTAAGCCTTGAAAATTGAAACACCACCACACATAAAGTGCACCGAGAAAGGCTTTTATTAGCGGTAAGGCAGCAAAGTTGCATGAATGAAAACTTTTAGTTCAACGAACTGCGCAAGAAGGGCGCCAAGTGTGAGGTCGTGTGCATTTAGCAGGTTTCCATGCAAACAACTTTTGTTTAATTTTACTGTATGACGGTTTTGGTGTTTGAGGTTTTTACTAAGCTTTTATTGTCATCAATTTCAGTTTATAAAATAAAGAGTGTCGAGAACTTTGCTTCTGATAAGTAAGTATGCAAAGTTATAATATATCTATGCAAGACCAACATTTTCTAAACTTTTCAACAATTTTAATAATGTTTTAATAAAAAAAACTTAATTAGTAATATTTTTACATGGACCGCAATAAGCACGTAGTTGCTGTTATATACTTATGTACATATATTTTTCAATATGTATATATAAACTTTTTCTCAATATGTATAAAAACTATGTTAGTGGAGTATTTGATTGAAAAGCCCTTTTCATGATCATATATTTGGTTTCGCCTTAGTCAAGTCTGAGTCATATGGTACAACTTGGTTCTTCGTGAGAAAAAGTTACTTATACGCCAAAGCCACCTTTCAAAGTACAGCATTGATATTTTAAACGCCATTTTATGCATTCAGAGGAGCTCAAAGTGTATTTGAGTATTATGCTTTAGTATTATAGAGTTATTTCATTGGCAGCCGTAAAAGTGCTGAAGATTCGGAAATTCACGCAGAACATTGTATGCGCAGTAATAGTGCACTGAAATTTTAAATGTGTTGGTAAGTTGACAGCACGCATCGAGCTGAGACATAAGCCTGAGCGGTAGTCATTAAGAGGCTGGTCACAATGAAAACCAAAATCTGTAGTCTGTCGGTGATTGTGATGATGTGTGAAGGTGATTTCGATGACTCGCGTTCTGATTAATATATTTGTCTCTGACGATAACAACGCCTTTTTAAACAGTCTTGCTACTTTGGTAAGAATAGATCAATTCTCATATATCAACTGAGTTTGTTTGGATCGAAAAACAGCTTATAGTTACTAAACCTTTGCCTTCAGGGGCTGTCAGTTTTAAGTGAAACTTTGGAACTGTTCTATTTTTTTGTCCTTTTAAGTATGCAGGTTAGGATGATCCCATTAGACATAGTAACACGTTTCTGACTTAGAAGCACATACGTACAGGAAATACTTGTTGTGCGTTCCGTATTGGACGAGAAAAGCATTTAAGTGATTAATATGTGTCATGTTTGTTAAATAGGAAACAAAATTTAGAGCGCCGCATGACGTTAAGATGCAGTCCTGTTGACAGTCTGACTCTTGAGGGAAACACATTTCATTAAATGAGCACTTCTAAGTCGGCTTTAACGATGAAAATGAATTAGTTTGAAGGTCGAAGAATTTTCCAACCGTTTGCTATTTCAAACATATTCACCAGCACACTGCGAACCTTACATACACGGGCTGGTATTTCACTCCTGAATTCGACCATTACAACACAAGTTTAAATAAGTGTGCTTCTTTGTTACTTCTGAACTCCATTTATTAGAGCAGTAGATATTGTTTACTTGGCGCCAAACAGCGAAAAGGAAGATCCGCTGGCAAGGTGTTGTAAATGCCACTAAAGAAAAGAAGATGTTGTTCACTTTTCCATTGCTGTTTATAGCTTTGCACACACAATTATGTAGGCGGCAACGGCTCTTCCAGGTATTTTAACACTTATGTATATTCATTAAGCTTCCTTCAGTCTTATGCGCTTACCTGTAGAGCTTGCTTTTATCTCTAGACGATTACATTATACAATTTGTAACATAACCGAAATCCTCTTAGCTGTATACTCCTCAAGGGTGTTGACTAAATAATGGACGTCGCTGGCCTCACCGACAAGTCTTGGCACAGCGAGTCGGGCAGGCAGCTTCTAGCTCAGGCAGGGGTATATATCCAACCTTCACTACCTGGTAGCTTTCCTTTGCATATGACAGTGGGGGAGGGGGATAAATGGCTACCTCTTCTATTTGCAACGAGGTGAGAGATTCCCTGTAAATAAAACTCAATATAGAGGAAATTTAAGAAACAAAGCAGTCTGAGACATTTACCAAAATGTCGGTGGGAGAAGTGGCTGTTACCACTAGCTGGTGAGTGAGTCTACTTGCTGTGTCACCAGCGGCCATACCTCTGCAGTGAGGGTATCAGTTCAGAGCGGTTGTAGTGTCACTGTCAAATCCGCTTTACAACGCAGTGGTATGGGGGATCTCGAAAGCGTTGGAAGTGTTAACGCTATCGAGGAGGAAACTGTGGTTTGGTAGTAGAGCTAGGCTCAGAGTAAGCCCCAAGGTGTAATTGAAGGCAAAAGCTACTAAAAAAGCGGCGGGAAAAGTCCATGAAAGACCAACCGAATGAAAGTAGAGGAGCAAAAGTTGGCTAGGTCGAACGTAATAAGTAGCGCAACTGCAATACTCTCCGACCCGAGGATCCGGTGATTGCGGCCAAAAGACAGCGTACGCTGAAAGCTCAAAAGCATGGTCGGCAAACTGCCGAAGTGAAAGGTGTAGCTGGGTAGTAGTGGAACTAAACATGTTAGGTGCTAACAAATATTCGGAAATGACTGAAAGATGAAAGCGAAAAGAACTGTTTTAAAGGCTCCAAAATCATGTGCAAGGGAACGGAAGGGAAAGCGATGCTTTTTATTAACACGGACTCATAAAGTCTGTTAAATGGTTTTGTCCTTGTAGCTATGTATGTATATGGATTGTTTCTTTTGCTGAATAACCAAGGTACTGAAATATACGGTCCTAAATTTCTCAAGGTCAAAAATCCTATTTTAGTTAATGTGTTACAAAACCCCAAAAGACGGTCGAGAGATCGTTGAAGCCATGCCTCGTTCTGGACGACTTTTGACCTCTTCAACTGATGAACTAAAAAGGTGAAGGACATGGAGCTTGAAAATAGTCAGGCAAGTGTTAGGGAAGTGGCAAGAGAGCTTGACATCTCCCGCGAGTCCGTTCGAATGATTTTGTTAAATATTTTTAATGCATAATGTATGCGGATATTATTTAAATTGTACTTATTCGTTGATTTTTCAAGGGGCAAAATAATTATTTATTTGTCGGTAATCATATAAAATGTAACTGGTTCAGAAACTCAGTTCCAATTTGTTAGTTAACCAAAACTGAGATGTTTTGAACATAAACGAAAATTATGGCATTATTATGAATTTCTCCATCATCGGACAGCGAATAATTCAAAAGCTGCACATGTCACTTTCTCATTTACTACTTTGAACAAAAAATAGTAAGACGTTGTTCATAACTTTAATGTGGCCCACAGTGGTAGATAAATTAAAAATAGACATTAGGTGAACAGAACTGTTGCATGCTGTAGCAACATGTTGCTAGAGTATAACAGAACAAACAATAATTTATTTATATATTTATTTTTCTTGTACTCCTGGTGGCGTCTATCAACAACACTGCAGTAATTGTTTCACTTCCGGTTTGTATACCTTGAAGAACCGAAACTTTTGCTCACAACCACTAGATGATGCTATGCGCAGTTTGCGTGTAGAAGCAGAGAAAGCTAATAAAGCGTTTCCCCGTTTTCTTAGTGTGTGGTGTACTTTTCTTTTCGAAGTTGTGTTTTTCGATGCGCCCCTCCGTGAAAAATACAAATTTGTACTCAAAAAGGTTTCATTCAACATTTGCGGCTTCTCTATTCATATTATTATCCCTTGCATGTATGGAATTTATGTTGATGCATAAATTATCCGCAAATCCTATCAACAAGATTGATGCTGACTTACTGTGGGTGCTTAGAGTATAGATATGTAAATGTTGTTAAAGCAAATGACCGAAGACAACGCAAAATGGAGCGCTAGAAATACTATTTTATCCTAATTTTTTCTTGAACAAAAGTTAGCAATAGCTAATCCAAAGGCTACGTTTATTACGTAACACACATATTCCACATGTAAATGTTCTTCTTCTTTCTGCACTGACTTATTGAAACGTTTTCTCTATTTCTGCCCCATCATTGGGTTTGCGGTATTAGTAAAAGTGAGCCCAAGCATTTGGGAGGTGAAAATTGTCCGCTCACTAAGAATGGTGGGTGTGAGTGAACAGATAATAATTTCAATGGAATGTATATGCATATATAGATAACGGGCTTTCGAATAGGGACGATATGATTTCCAAGTGTCGTTTCGCCCATTTTTAAATAATTTTTTTATCATGATCTGTATTTTTTTTTTTTTCATGGCATTCAGTAATGTTTACAATTTCATCATGGAAAGATATACGCAGGAACAACGCTTACAATTTATTCAATGTTATTAATAAATAATTAAGAGGTCATATTCTCCGATGAGGCTCACTTTCGAACAACAAAACTGTCAATTCTGGTGCGAAGAAAATCCGAACATTATTTTTGAACAACCATTACATTTACCTAAATTGACAGCTTGATGTGGTTTTTGGTCTGCAGGAATCATCGGTGCGGACTTCTTTCGACTGTCTTACTTACTTCTTTGTTACTGTCTATGGAGGGCGGTATGGATGGATGGCTAACCAACTCTTTATGGTTGCAGTTGGAAGAAGTTAATCTTGACAACATCTGGTTCCAACAAGACGAAGCCATACAGAACGTTCAAGAACCGAATTATTGCGAGAAAAGTTTGAAAATTAAATTATTTCAAGAAACTGAGACATTGAATGGCCTGCAAGAAGTTGTGATTTAACACCACCAGACTACTTCTTAAGGGTTTATTTGAATTGATCTTCTGCAATAAATCAGATTGTCTTCAAGCTTTAGATGTTAATATTGAACATGTTTTTTTTATTTTTATACTCTGTTGCAAGAGTTGCTAAGGAGAGTATTATAGTTTTGTTCACATAACATATCATGATGAAACTTGGTGCACATAAGAAGGTTAAGTTCGAAGATGGGCAAAATCAACCCACTGCCACGCCCACAAAATGGCGAAAACCGAAAACCTATAAAGTGTCATAACTAAGCCATAAATAAAGATATTAAAGTAAACTTTGGCACAAAGGATCGCATTAGAGAGGGGCATAGTTGGACGTATTTTTTTTTTTTGCAAAAGTGGGCGTGGCCCCGCCACCTACTAAGATTTTTGTACATATCTCAGAAATTGCTATAGCTATGTCAACCAAACTCTACTGAGTCGTTTCCTTCAGGCACTTCCATATACAGTTTAAAAATGGAAGAAATCGGATAATAACCACGCCCACCTCCCATACAAAGGTTATGTTAAAAATCACTAAAAGTGCGTTAACCGACTAACAAAAAACGTCAGAAACACTAAATTTTACGGAAGAAATTGCAGAAGGAAGCTGCACCCAGGCTTTTTTAAAAATTGAAAATGGGCGTGGCCTCGCCCACTTATGGACCAAAAACCATATCTCAGGAACTACTTTACCGATTTCAATAAAATTCGGTATATAATATTTTCTTAACACTCTGATGACATGTACGAAATATGGGTGAAATCGGTTGACAACCACGCCTTCTTCCAATATAACGCTATTTTGAATTCCATCTGATGCCTTTTCTGTATAATACGAGTATATACATTAGGAACCAATGATGATAGCGGAATAAAACGTTACACAAATACGGTATTTGAAAAATATGTAAATGACGGATAATGAAATCTCGATTATCACTTTATCATGCGAGAGTATAAATTGTTCGGTGACACCCGCACTTAGCCCTTCCTTACTTGTTATTTATTAATTTATTTATAAAAGTTTAAACAATGTTAATAACATAAGTACAACCTAAAACATGCAGCACTAGCTTCAGAGGCTATCGGCATTGAACATGTTATTCAAGACATATGACTTGATTTATTGGAAAGAGTACTCGAAAATTGGGTTCATCGAATTTGTTCCTGCAAAAGAAGTCGTGGTGGCTTAATGATGTTACTTTCAAAACTTAATTATATCGATTGTATTTCACACTTAATAAAAACCATTTGAACTTCCTTAAATTGTTAAGGTGTTTGTTTCTGAAAAGATATCATATCACACTTATTGGAAAATCCTATATATACAAGTATATGTGTATAAAAAGTGTTTGCTATCAAAAACTTAAGGCTTTCATTGAACTAAATACATTTAACTATTCCAAAAATTCATATCGCAGTAGACTGTTTTGTTGGCAGAATACTTATGTGTAGGTGTAGAGCTCGTAGTTAGAGCTGCGGTTAGGAAGAAAACACGCAAAAAGAAGAATAAAAAATACAAAAATCTAAAAGTAGCCCGGATTGATTGCTTTGGCGTGTAAATGTGGTGTGGAGCAGACAATTGAGCAACTAAATGGCGAATATTATAGAATAAGCTATTTTCTTGTCTTAAATTTATATATGTAATGTGTCTACAAATAGCGATGACGTAATTTTGATAGCTCGTGGTGGCCATGTTTTTTAAAGGGGTTGTGTCAAATTTTGTCAGTATTTTCAGTAAGTTTTGCCTTTGATGCGCGAATTGTGGTATGGCGGTATCAACGGGCTTTATTTCGATCTCTATTTCTGCCTAATGCTTCACATCTAAACGTTGCGTGCAAAATTTGGCGACTCGTTAACTTCGAGAAATGGACCAGTGAAATTGCCGCCAAGATCATATGATTTAACGCCTATAGATTATTTTCTTTGAGGCTATGTTAAATAAAAGGTTTTAATTTTTTAATAACTCAACGAGATTTCTCCAAAATCTTACTACTGGTGGAGGAAATTGAAGACCTTTATTTAAGTGAGAATATTTGTTTTTGTTTTTGTTCTGTCTCTTCGCCTCTTCCTATTTTTGTTATTTCTACCAACTCAGTTGGTTTTTTTCACAATTCCAGAAGACAGAGAAAATAATCGAACTGTTAGTTTTTCTATTTCTATCGTTTTAATCAAATTAGTTAGTTTTCCTTTCTTCGCAGTTGTAGCAGGTAGATATAATTTTAGAATGATTATTTAATTTTTTTTCTTGTACTTCTTCTAATCTTTTTGCATACTTATAGAGCGCTAAAATATTCTTCAGTTATTTCTTCAAATAAGTAGTCTATTTCCTCATAATAATCGAACTTGTAACAAGCACTAAGTATGCCAAAGAATATAACTTCCATATGCTTTTTGAGATGTTCATTTCTTTCCGACATCATGTTTAGATCATCCAATTTTCTCCAGAGGTTTTAAATTCTCCTCTTGCTAATGCAAGTTCCATGATTTATGTAGGAGACGTACACGGACGGACAACTCGAAGCGGACAGACATATTAATATTAATATATATAAATATATTATTATTTACTTACATTTCTAACTAAACATCTATTACTTACATTTTTAACTTAAACTACATAAATGCGAAAGAATGCAACCATGCTATGTATAGTAGCCATAGTCAATCCCAACTTGAAGAATATGCGAGCCGCGAACTCGACAACGGATAAACTGGATAGTTGCTTTTTGAATGTGAATAAAGATACAACTAAATCAGTATATACTCGTACTTGCTTACTACAAATTCAGTGTCTACTTATTTCCTACATTTATATCAAGCGTATGCATTTTTATTCGGTAATTTGTAGTTTAATTTCTCAATGGATTATATGCTGTAAAAGTGGATTTCAAATCTGCCTAGTTACAGCATGACTTTTTCACTAACACAATACAAAAACAAGCAAAAAAATCGTTGACTTCTTTGCCTGCACTGAAACTAATCATACATGCGGTAATATACAGATGCATTTCTTTATAAATAACTATGTGTTAGTTTGTAATGGAAGCTATATGTATATCATAATAACATTACGATTCAGAAGTGATTTGACATTTTTTAATATCTTTATTACAAACTTTATCGTTCAACTGCGAGATTTGTTGAACTTGTATATTTATATATTATATGTGTAATAGGATTTCAAATGCCAGTACAGCAATTTGCACTAACACAATACAAAACAAGCAAAAACGTTGACTTCGGCTGCACCGAAACTAATATACACTTCACAGATGCATTTCTTGTAGTAACTATGTGTTCAGTGTGTATGGAAGCTATATGCTATAGTAATCCGATCTGCACAATTTTTCCGGAGATTACATTGTTGCCTTAGAAAATAACCTGTACCAACTTTTGTGAATATATCTTGTCAAATGTGAATGTTTTCCATGCAAGAACTTGATTCCGATCGTTCAGTTTGTATGGCAGCTATATGTTATAGTGGTCCGATATCAGCAGTTCCGACAAATGATCAGCTTCTTGAAGAGAAAATGGCGTTTGCGAAATTTCAAAACGATATCTTAAAAACTGAGGAACTAGTTCGTATATATACAGACAGACAGACGGACGGACAGACAGACGGACATGGCTAAATCGACTCAGCTCACCATACTGATCATTTATATATATACTTTATAGGGTCTCCGACGCTTCCTTCTGGGCGTTACTAACTTCGTGGCAAACTTAATATACCCTGATCAGGGTATAAATATATGATTCACTGCTATTATTTGCTGGAGGATGGGGTCATGTGTAGAAGTTCACGCAAGTGAGGAAAGTTCTCTGTTTTACGATTATTCACTCAAACAAAATTCACAGCTATGCCTATACAGATAGCAACAACACCAGTAAAACAAATTCTTGTTTATCCTCAAATATTAGAAGTGCATGATTTTTAACTTCTTAACTGTTCCTATAATTATTCACAACAAAAATTTTAAATTATAAAGCGACAACAAGCCTCTGCTTTCGATGCCTCCTCATCACCATGTTACTTTAATAGCGTATTTTTGCTGCTGATATGTAGCTTCAAATACCTATGTCAAAGCTTATCGAAAAATTCTGGCAGTCAAAAGTAAATTTAGATTAGAACGTAAAAAGGAAGCTGTGCTCCAGACCTTAAGTGCATCAAATTCCCAAAACAACTGTGGGCCATAAATAATCGCAGAAACGCGTACTTCTTTTCATATTAGCATCAAATTCAATGGAGGACTTAGATAACAAATACACGTGGGTATATCCTTTTCTTTGATGTATGTATATAAGCTAGTTTATACAACTTTTGCCTGGCCTACATATACCCAGGTATTTATGTGCTTGTAAAAATATCATAAATGCTTAAACGCACACACAACGCCAATGACCAGCTGAAAATACATATTTTGTACTTATATATAGCTTATAATGAGATATATCTCAAAACATTTGGACAGTTGGTTCCGCATTATGTTAGTGGGCTTGTAACGTGACACGGCGTATAAGTAACTTTTTACTATGGCAAACGGTCAGATAACTTTTTTTTATTTTCTTGGTAAAATTGCGATTTGACTGCGCCATATTAATTTACACATCCTCGCTTATATGGGTACTCAGTCTCTAAAATACTGTAAAAATGAGCTAATGCAGTTTTGTAGATATAACAGGCAATTCATGTCCACCTAACTGCCTAATTAAATTGCCAACAGTGGCTGTTAAATATTTAAAAGACTTTTTCTAATATTCACTGTTTAAATAAAAGAGCTCTACAAGGCATAAGAGTCACTATTTTTCAAATGAAGAAGCGCGCAGGCGTTGGCTCTCTGTTGTGTTTCTGCTCGGATAAAAGTTGCTGTTGGAAATTATCCTGAGCAACTGGCACGCAATAGTGTCAATTTCAATTCAGTTTGACTGCGAATAGGGTAAAGACAACAATCGCATACATCACGTGTTCCATGTCATAAAATTTTTTGGAAAGTTTTTATGAAGACGACCATTTCTCGAAGTAATATACAGAAGCAGTTCTTGAAAATAAATTAAACTCTCTCAGCGGGAGGATTGCGGTTCGCTGAAAGCTGTATAAGGCAGAAGAACTTTCATCCATGGAAAAGAAAACAAGACCAACTTATCACAAAAATTACAATATAACAGTAATTTTACTATGGGACCTCATAAAATATAATTAAGGATTACTGACCCCAAAAATAAACAAAGGTCGTTGGCTGAATTTAAATAAAGGTTGTGGACTTGGCTAAATGCAAACAAAAAGGTTATAGATCTCATAAAATGTACACAAATGATCATTGACCCCAAATATAAACAATGCTTGTTAACTTGGCTAAATGTAAACAATGGTTGTGGACTAGGATATATGCGAACAAAAGGCTTACTGATCTCATAAAATGTAAACAAGAGGATCAAAATGTAAAAAACGGGTCACTAACCCCATACAATTTAAGCATACGTGTTATTAACCCTAAATATAAACAAAGGTTCTTAGCATGGATAAATGTAACAAAAAGTTGTGAACTTGGCTAAATGTAAGCAAAAGGGTCATCGATCTCATAAATTGTAAGGAAAGGGGTCATTGACCATGTAGAATGTAAACAAAAGGGTTATTTGCTCCAGATCTAGCTGCCGTATATATTGATCGGTCGAAATCAAGTCCTTGAATAAAGGATTTTTATTTAGCAAGATATCTCCACGAAATTTGGCATGGGTTATGGTTAAAATCTACGAATTTATTGTTCTGTTCAGACACCATAGAATATAGCTGTCATACATACTGTTGGATCAAAATCAAGAAACATATTTTCTTCACCCTTTATTGCTTTAAGAAGTGCCCTGTGAAAGGTATTAGTGCTTCAGTACAGGTGAAGTTAACTTTTTTCTACTTTAGTACAAAGTTTTGCCTTCTGAAGGTTTTTAATCTTGCTTTGATCCTGGCGATTTCCAAAGGAAAAAGCCGTTCAGTTATACTCGAACATAGCCCTTCCTAACTCGTTTCTACTTAAATTATACACATATTAGTAAAGGTGACTTTTCCCTTTTTTTCATTTATTCTATCATCTATATGTTAAATCCTTGAATTATTATCAATTTAAAACACCACTCTTGTATAAATACGTGAATCAAATGCAGGTGGGCGCCTCATCTATTTATAGTTTGTAATTGCAAATAAGCCATAAAACTGTTATCTCTCACTACATTATTGCCCCCAACAAGAACGCGACACCCCGCTGTTTTTGGCCGAAAGCAAAACTGAACTGAGTGCTGGTCATGTCACACCGCCAGCCGCAATGCAAATGAGCGATGACAACCACAGCTTCAAATGACATTAGCGCACAGCAGAAACATGAGCCACTGAACAGCTGCAGAACGCGAGATGCACTCTTTCACTTGCCTCGTGCTTGGGTTGCCAGTCCCACTCCAACACACTCGTGTTGCAAAAATCAGTTTTCCAAAACCGCAGCGCAAAATTTTTTGCATATTTTTTAAAAATATGCCGGTTAATTGAGCTGACAGCCAGAAATCTGTGTGGTCAATGTCTAAAATTAAATTATCACTGCGGTAAAGTACGGTTGCGTGAGAGTGCTAGCGGAATACTTATGTCCGTAAGGATATTATATAAACAAATTTTACAATTTCGAAAGCGAAGGCTCAGACTAAGTACATGACTCTATTTACTAGTTGAAATAAATAAAATGTTGGTTTGCTTGTCTAAATATATTTAAATTGAAACTTTTTTTCAGTACCATATATACAGCGCGTTCAAAAAAATAATGTTTTACCTTTGCGGGACAGTTCACGGAAAAATGTTTTTATTTTTTGCAAATTAACACATGTTCACACTCGATCATTGATGCATTAATTGCCGAATGGACTATTAAAAAAGTGCAAAGTACCTAAATAAAACATTTGTAAAAAGGTGGCTCGATAAATATGGAGAAACTGGAAATGTCGATGATAAGCCAGAAAGAGTGAGGAATGACGTGATATTTAAGCGTGAGGACAAAGCTATTGTTCTTATTTTTAAGGAGAATGCACTACTCAGTCTAAGCCAGGCTTGAGCTGTTTTGTAGCAAAGGAGATAAGTAGTATGTACGAGTATCTCAATATAAAATACAGACTTCAGAGTATCTGGCATTAAACGAAGCATAAGTTTAGTCGAACCCCTACTTTCGATCAGAGGGACAATTTATGATGACGGCTATTGACCCGCAAAACTATTTCGGTATTGTTATTATACTATGTGTCGGATAAACTATGAAGTATATACATACATATATAGTAAAGAATCAGCATGAAAAGCTGAAAGTAAACAATATAAACATAAGGATCATTGACCCCAAAAATAAACAAAAGGTTGTTAACTTGGCTAAATGTAGATAAAGGTTGTTGACTTAGCTATGTATTTTCAAAAATTAATTAAAATGTAAACGAAATGTAAATTACCCTTGAAGTGTAAAAGAAAGTTGCACATGTTCTGTTTTTATCCAAGAAACCGAAACCGTCGATATCTGACCACTATAGCATACAGCTGCCATACAAACTGAACGATTGGAATCAATTGCTTGCACTTTTTCGTTTGACGAGTTATGTCCATCCATTATCACCAAAGATAATAATGCATTTGATCGGTATTAAATTTTTGTAAGCAGCCTTTTGTATATGTGAAGGGTATTATAACTTCGGTGTAAATAAAGTAAAATTTTGTACTTATTGTTGCCAATACTTAATACAACAGCCTAAAGGGTGAGTATTTTTGTGAGTAAGGCAATTTTTAAATATTTTTTGTAAAAATTTAGCTTCACATAATTTACTAATGTTGGTTAATTATATTTCACGCTTTAATTGATTTCAATATGATCGAAGCCGATTCGAGAATACTTTTTAAGGACACCCTCATGGCTCCTTATATCTGTGCTAATGTTGTATTTCTTCTTGAGGCTTTTGCAGATATGCTTGCAATCCGTTCTCCACCAAATAAGCAACTTACATTATTACATAACGTTATACACCCTCAGCGTGTATACTGTAATTAAATGGCTGGTTCTACACTGGGAGAAATATATTATTCCAAAATATCAAAATTTTCCTTAATTTATCTTGCTCGGATAAAAAAAAATTATTTAACTATAGGCATTCGGATGTTGTTTGTGTTTTTGATTTTTTTAATAATACTCACGTACTTTTGTAACTTATACTTATACTTATACTTATACTTATACTTATACTTATACTTATACTTATACTTATACTTATACTTATACTTATACTTATACTTATACTTATACTTATACTTATACTTATACTTATACTTATACTTATACTTATACTTATACTTATACTTATACTTATACTTATACTTATACTTATACTTATACTTAATTATGCTTTCTCTGCTTCCGGCAAGAGAATTGCCATTCATTTTAGGTTGAATAAAATTTCAGGGAGAAGCGCCATTCAGGTTAAAAGGTAGTGATAACTAAATAAATCATGAATAAATAAATCGTAAACACGATTTATTTTTTAGTCATATTTACCTTTATATTTTATAGCCACAACAACAATAGAAAGAGCAGTTAATCAGAAAATTTTAATTGCAATTTTATCTGTTTGTGGCGCCATCAACTGGATAAATTGTGCTGCTGGCAAACGGAAGTAAGTTCAACGCAACAAAAATTACGCGCAATCAAATAACAAGAATCAACAACAACTTCGACTAATGTAGCGGAGGCAAGTGTAAATACACAATTGTTGCGATATAATTCTACTAAAGAAGAATGCAATAAAATTAACTGTAACAACAACAAGGATCGCTTTGTCTTCCGTTTAATTGCGGCCTGTTGTGTGTTTACCCACTTGATTATGTGGAAGGCCACGGCAAATGAGCCGTTCGTGTACTCGAACGCAAAGGAGCTCAGCTGAGACGACTTGGCTGGCGCAAGTAAGTGTAATTGCAATTGGCAGCGCACTCTCAACTGGTAAAGTATGTGGCTGTTGCAATTACGTGACCTCACGACGTACGTCATGCCACAGAACCTCGTTTTTGCGCTTGAGCACACATTGGCCATGCATTTAGACATACTTGGGCTCATGGTTGTTTAGAGTGCAGGCTTATTTGCTCACGACTAGCTCAGAGGTAATCAGGATATTAGTGTTTCTATATCCTCTTGGAGCATAGGCGATATTTCTACAATTAAAGCAAGTCACTTTAATATACATATATTGACTTACTTGCGTATACTTGTATGTGTGTAATGTTAATAGTTAATCGTGTGTTATGCAGCGTTTTGTAGTTGAAACACGCTCGCATTTCAGCGTGCTGTGCATTACCGGCAATCAAGCTTCCTCGTGTTTTTCTTTGTAAAGCAAATATTTACATAACCTCATTTGGTTTGAGATATACTTGTATAATAAAATATTCTGCATTGGAATTCATTAAAGCTTTTAAAGGAGAATGAGGCGTTGTTCAACTTCATGCTACAGTATTGCAACCTCTGTGCTGAAAATATTTACCATATGGCAACAAGCCTTTGAAATAACTGTAACGGCGGTGATGCTTTGTAGCTTCAGCCGGTTGGTTGACCCTTCCGCTGGACTGATCAAAGCATGTGAATGCCATGATACGCCATGTTGGTAACATATGCGAACCCTTTGGCTTTGACACCGGGCGTTTGACCGGTTGTTGTGCCGTGTCGAGAAGAAAATGCCACCGACACAGAGTAGGCGCAGCGCAGACAAACCACAGCATTGAGTAACAAAAACAAAAAGCCAGAATGCATTCCATAAATGAATAAAAACAATGTACATGTGTGTACGATATGTATGTGAGCAAATTGTACGTAACAAAGCAATGCCAGGACACAGTATGACCAGATCTGTTTGCATTGCGCGCTCTGGTGCAAAAACGTTTGCATTCAGTCAATGTTTGTGTGCGGTGAGAAAATATTTCCATTGGCTTCGTGATTGCAAGTTTTTCGCGGAGAGCAAAAGCTATAGAATTCTGTGTGTGCAGACCTTAATTTTTATTTTTTTGATAAAAGTGCCGAGAAAGACATTCCTGAGTCTGGGATATAAAATGTTAATTGTTGTGCAATATTTTGGTAAAAATGCAGTGATAAATATCGCAAAAAAAGTAATTGGATATAATGCTTTTTATAGTTGAGTCGATTTTTTCAACGTTGTTACTTTTTTCATTTATAATTGATTGACTCTTTCCAATAACAATGAGTATAGTGAACTTTTTGGGTAAGCGAGCAGCTGAAGCTTATTTAACAGATCACTCATCAATGGCAGACTGGCTTTATTGTAAATTTTTCTTCATAGTTTCGCAAAATTAAATTGAGTTCAAACATAGAACACCATAATTAAGAATGGTCTCTTTGAACAAAAGGGCCATACAGCGACATTAGGAGCTGCTGGAGATGATACTTAACAAACTTTTAAATTGTATCTTCGCTAATTTTTTTACCAAGTATAAATCATATCCTTTATGAGAATATCTTGAAAATTAAATATTTACTAAGAAAAATAAAAACACATATTTTCTTCAATTGGCTGCATTTAAAATGTTGAGTCAGATTTATCAGAACTTTTGTTTTTCATTACACATTGATACTATGTAGTATACAGTTTGCACGATTCGTAATACTCGCAAAAGGTACACCCCATTCGGGACCACGCCTAATCAGTGCAAAAGAGTACGCCTACAAACTAAACCCTTAATTTCGTTATTTGTAGCTTTCGGGATCAATGGGTATGTACTAAATAAGCACAATTGCACATTTGGAACGAAGAGAAATCTGAAGGGATTCAAGAGCTCTCATTTTATTCAGAAAAAACAACGGTTTGGTGTGGTTTGTGAGCCGGTGGAATCATCGATTCATATTTCTTCAAAAATGATGCCGGTGAGAATGTAACCGTCAATGGGGATCGTTATCGCGCCATGATAACCGACTATTTGATGATTGATTGAAGCTTGTTATCTTGGCGAAATTTATTGAGAGAACACTTCAGTGAGCTGATAATTTCACGTTTTGTTCCGGTCAATTGGTCACTAAGGTTGTGTGATATCACACCGTTTGACTTTTGCTGTGGGGATATGTGGAGTCTAAATTTTATGCGGGCAATCCCGCTTCGATTCATACCTTGGGGCAAAACATCACGCATGTCATTCGCCAGTTAACAGTCGAAGAATCAACGGATGCACCATCTGAGACGTAGCCGCGGCCAACATTTGAAGAGTTGGGCTGCTGGAGATGACACTTTTTCCTTTTATAAAATCTCTTGCAATAAATTTTTCTATTTATTAGAGAGCTGTTGCTTTTGTGTTGTCATAATTAATATTTAGCCGATAAACTAAAGTAAAAACAGATTGTTTGAGATTAAAATTTTGTGTCATATTTATGAGAACATTTAAATGGTGATTCCTGTAACTGTACGTTTGTAATGCATACACATTTGTCATTCTCCTTTTGTTCGAACATCAAGTCAGTTGTGTGTAGTTATTTTTTCAACTTAAATTTTATATTTTCTGCCGTTAAACGCACAATCACAAACAATTCATTTCAATTTGCAGATGCATATATAAACGAGTGAGAGATGGTAAATATTTTCAGCAAACACATAACGCAATGATTCATATCAAGATTCAGACCTAGACAAAAGCAAAATTTTTGTTGTGTTTGTGCCGCTGAACCTGAAATTATGCTCAACAAAGCCATGAACATTTGGTTTTGTTGACTTTCCATCTCACGCAACTTGGTCCAACCATTGAAAGAATGAAAATGAACAAAACCGACAGTAGATAGAAAATACGATCACAAAAGCTACGCAATAAAAGGAGAGATTCATAAAAGACACTGTGAAAGCAGTTATTGAATATTACAAAAGAGTGCTTCAATCAAGTATAGTTTACGATTACTAACTAAAATATTAAGAAGACCTATTCACTTCAACAACGTGAAAAAAGTCAAAATGAACAAGGTGGCTCAGCGAATTCTGGTGGATTATCCGTGGAAGCTAAGGCAAATTTCTACAAAATGCCAAAAAATGTTTGATATAAAGTTGATATAAGCATGTACTACATCCATAAGCGTCTTGAATTTTACGTTCTTATTCTATCCTATCATTAGGTACTGTTATAAGTAGTCATCCCTGCTTGTAGAATCTCAAACGTTGTTGAGTGGGTAAGTGGCTGAATGGAGTCCAGAGTAAAAGAAAAGCATGAAAAAGCCGTGGTGTAACTGTACTAGCACTCAGACATAGGGCTAGACGGAGAAAAGAATAAAAACATAAATACTTGTATAATAATTTTGTAGAGAAACGGGAATTTTGGGGAATTTTTATTTCATATAAAATTTGCGCAGGTAAAAAATTAGTTACACTGACATCTTACTCATACGCCATGTCAGCATCTTTTGGATTTTTGCTTTAGTGGCAGAAGTGTTAGAATTTTTTGATGTTTTTAAGAATGTTCATATGAAGATACAAATTTGGGTGATAATCGTTGATTTTATAGTATATATTGTGTGATTATGACGAAACTAATTCAAGATTTGACTTACGCCCACATATTTACAAATAATCAGCATTAATTTTTCAAGTAAAAACAATTCAAATTATATTAGCGTTAGTGACGTCATGAAGTTTAAGGTAAATCTAGACAGAGTAAAATAATAATAATCATCCATCAATTATTATTTCTAAGAATAGTGACAATTAAGGAATTTTTAAAAGATAATATGTTAAATAATGTCAGATTAAATATATCAAAGCCACTTGCAACTCACAATCTTCAACTATTCATTTTTTTCTATTCTGATTTTTTTTGTTTTTAAGTTTTATTATTTAGATTTAGTAATTGTCTTCACTCGAGAAATGTGTGGAGTAAGCATTTGATTTAGCTTTAGTAATTCATTATTAATAGTTTAAAAATGATATTTTCAAATTTTTTAAAGTTACGTATACGCACAGCAGTGTCGTGATCCTACAAGGACCGTGTATTCGTCGAAAATGCTAACATGATCGCAAAATAAAAGGAAAGCAAGTAATAACTGAGTCCACGGATGCGAACGTCTAATTGTTAACGGCTATTAAACTGTCACTCGATACAGTGGCGTCCGTTTATTCGCTATTGTCGGCATCGTGCTTTCAAAAGGATTCATGTGGTCCTAGACCATTGCTTATAGAATTAGCTTCCAGCTCAACCACTATCATGGCATTGTTGAACTCTTTATTTCGGTAAAGAAAAAACAAACGTTCTCTTCAAATAGAAACCACAAACAATTATAACGTGCCTCTATATGTATACATCCGCTATTGCAATAAACATTCCGCATTCGCTAACAGGAGCGAAAAGTTTCCAGCAACACAACGAATGTGCATTCCCACCGCATCTGAGCGCACGAAATTGCTGTTAGTCAAGATGAATGAGTCCACTGTGTGGTCGCAGGTTGTGAACTTCACGCTGACTACGGGTTTAGAGTTATGGCAAGATTCTAAGGATTATGTGGTGGTTATGAATTGGTTAGAGGTGATAAATAAAATGTTCGTCATTGTTGGTATGAATTTTTCTAAAATTTATCGCACAGTGTGAGATCGTGAAGCGAAAAGTTTATGCTTAAAGTGTATGATTGTATGGAAGAAGAATATAGGCTATAGTTTTGGTTATATAAGTAAGCTTCCGTGTTAGTTGTTAGTTGATGACATCGATTACTTCTCCATCGTAAGGTCTCATTGTTCATTTTATAATATGCAAGAGGTATTTACGGATACCTTGAAGTAAGTTTGCCCAGGCCACAAACACAATTCAAAACTAAAACTTGAACACACAACCGCAAATTCAATTATATAAGTAAAAAAAAGTTAGTTGCTGAAAAAGAGTATGACTGGGAACAAGGATATGATACTCAGGTGATTTACCATTAGTTAAAATGAAAAAAAGTGTCACATTTCACATTTTTTCATGAATTTTTAAAAACGTCTTCGCTCTTTAGTAGGTTAGGTTCAGTTAGGTTAGTGCAGAAGGCTGATGGCCACACAAAGACCAGTTTTGGTTTTTTCCATCATCAGATGGAATACAGTTACGAAGTCCTTGAGAAGTAACCATCATTTATAGTGTCTGCGCTTCACACGATATTCAATAGACTCTGTTGCCACACTAGCGATACCTTTTCCAGTGTCTCATACCGTGCGGGCTCCAGATGCTTACAATGTAGCCTTGCCAATGCGGAATAAGTACACAAGAGAAACTCGGTTGTTCCTCTGACGCCTCTGGTCATTTTCTGCAGTCTACTCGATCTGTCGGTCCCATTTCGCATACTTATGTGTACTATACATTTCGAGAATATTGTCTTTAAATTTCAAAGTAATCTGGTAAATAGTTTCGAAGTTAAAGAAGGCGGAACCGGAACCCAGGGTCTTTAAATGCGTTTTTCTAGATAAAAATTTTTTTTTTTCATAGGATCTTCGTAAGTACTTTTTCCAGGTAACGAACCGAGGAATAAAGTTTCTGATAAAAATTTCAATTTTTTAAGTCACTTTAAAGTGTAAACTTTCTTGCAAAAAAATATTTTTTTTGTTGGGAAGCCGCCATTTTGTCTAAAATCAAAATTTCGACTATTTCTTCGATCACCTTCTGGTTTTTTTATTTCAGATAATTTTGATCAAAGAAATCTTCCTCATCGCCAAACACCTTTTTGTGGAGGACTTTCAGGAGATCTTCTACAGGAACGACGGAACCCAATATTTTTATTAATAAAATGTGAATTCTTAGAATATATTAAATTCGCTTAATGTACATATATTTTACGTATATATTCAATAAAAACCTCTCCATAAAAAATTACCAAAAAAACACATTTTTTCGAATTTACAAGTGGATATAACCCCTTATGCCAAACAGCTTTTTCTATGTTTACTCTGAACCTTCTTTCTCAATTGCAAAGTGGCATTATGTAGTTGTTGCTTGACAAACCCACCGAACTATGCTCAAAGGTATGTAAATTCTCCTGCCACCAGTAGTCGCCCCGTCGATTTTGTCTCGCAATTTCCAGCGAAGAGGTCTTTAGGTGGCAGGTTTAGCACCAGTTCTAGGGTCAGCGTTTTGGTAGTCCTTAAAGGTCCTTTTAAAACAACGCAGCTAGCCTCTGAACACTTTCCATTGTCATATTACAATAGTTGTGCATGGAATTTATTGGAGAAGTAGATGTACCAATGGTCTGAGAATGACTAGGCTACTTTGTAAAATGAAATTGAATATGGTCTTTGATACTTAGCTATATTCATTTCTGTTATACTCTTTTTGATTTATTCTACTTCTCGTAATTCTTATGATGCAAAATTTGCATTTAATGCACACACATACATATGTATATAGATAATTTAAGTGGCACTGTGCTCATGTAACTCAACGATTGAAGGGTCAACGGTGTTCCAGGCAAATGTAAGTACGTCACTTCGCTCTTTGCCGAAAAGTCAAACAACCGGTGCATGCAACTGCCGTACTAAAATAATTTATACTTTCATCCTATCCATATGTTGCACGTAATGCATATTGAATGCAACAATGTGACGCTCTAAGAGCAGACGCGAGAATGAGTGCGTTGAAAGCACATTTTGCATGTCTTAGCATGCAAAGTAAAATGCGAAATGCACAATGTCGTTGCGAGTAGCGGTAAATGCAGACTCAGTTTTGGCTGAGGATTACGAGGCATTATTCTATGGAACGATGCTGGTGATATACTTATCTGACTAAACTAAAACACTTTCTATACGTACAATAAGCTATATACTTGTACACTATATGCTTTTCCGAAAAATTGCTGCAAGAGGATGTCGTATAAATTCAAACGTATTGTGTTCTATTTCTCTTTGAAAATTGCATTTATAAATACTTTGACACTTGACTGAGTGTCAAAGTGCAAATGATGTTGACTGAATGCAAATAACTTTGTTAGATGGAATAATCTAAACAGTTTGCTGGGGCTATTTCGGAATAAGTCACAACTCGGAAGTAATGCGAGGAGGATTTAAATGTGAGCTAAAGTGATTTGCGGTTGATAAGAGAAGTGAAGACGTTAAAGGGATATTATAAATAATGCGTAAATGCATTCAAATATTTCAATTTGTATTCAATTGTTAATCTCATGAGCTTCGATTGCAAATAAGATTTACTAAATTAATTCGTTCTAATATAACTTATGAACGAAAGCCAAGGAATTCCTACCTTACCTTCATGGTCAACAAATACCCAAATACTTCTGTGCCTTGTGTATGATTAAATATAAATGTTACGGATACGCAGCGTACGTTTCGGAAAGGCAATTGCAAGTAAAGCTGATGAACTGATAAGAATGAAGTAAATTATTTAGAAGTAACTTTATATACATACAATGTGGTTACTTTTTTAGCTTCTGAATGTACTTTTAATTTTTTTTTAGCTCAACAGATAATCAGTACTACTGCCTTGCTTTAAGTGGCCATTAGCAGCTTTGTTCCAACGTTTGAACTCTTGTGTACTTTAATAACAACCTTCGTGCAGGAAAAGGTGTAACATACGGCTTAGAATTCGGAAAAGGCGATTTAAAGGTTGGCCTTACGAGTTTAAGCTTCATTAATTTCATTCATGTTTACCGCCAGTCCGTTAATTAACGCCACACGCTACCGGATTTCACTGATGAAAATATTAAAAAATTGAAGGATATGGCGCTAGAAAATCGTCCGGCAAGTGTTAGAGAGATGGCAAGAGAGCTCGACTTTACCGCCAAGTCCATTTGAATGATTTTGGAGGATATTTTGGAAATTCTTGCTCGACTCGTTCCAATAAATCTGAAGTTTTTACGCATCGAGCCGCAATTATGACCGAATTTAAAACCAACAAGTAAGGAAGGGCCAATTTCGGGTGTCACCGAACATTTTATACTCTCGCATGGTAAAGTGATAATCGAGATTTCATTATACGTCATTTACATATTTTTCAAATACCGTATTTTTGTAAAGTTTTATTCCGCTATCATCATTGGTTCCTTATGTACTATATATTATACAGAGAAGGCATCAGATGGAATTCAAAATAGCGTTATATTGGAAGAATCGTACATGTCATCAGAGTGGTAAGAAAACATTATATACTGAATTTCATTGAAATCGGTCAAGTAGTTTCTGAGATATGGTTTTTGGTCCATAAGTGGGCGACGCCACGGCCATTTTCAATTTTTGAAAAAAGCCTGGGTGCAGCTTCCTTCTGCCATTTCTTTCGTAAAATTTAGTGTTTCTGACGTTTTTTGTTAGTCGGTTAACGCACTTTTAGTGATTTTCAACATAACCTCTGTATGAGAGGTGGGCGTGGTTATTATCCGATTTCTTCCGTTTTTGAACTGTATATGGAAATGCCTGAAGGAAACGACTCTATGGAGTTTGGTTGACATAGCTATAGTAGTTTCCGAGATATGTACAAAAAACTTAGTAGGGGGCGGGGCCACGCCCACTTTTCCAAAAAAATTGCGTCCAAATATGCCCCTCCCTAATGCGATTCTTTGTGCCAAATTTTACTTTAATATCTTTATTTATGGCTTAGTTATGACACTTTATAGGTTTTCGGTTATCGCCATTTTGTGGGCGTGCCAGTGAGCCGATTTTGCCCATCTTCGAACTTAACCTTCTTATGGAGCCAAGAAATACGTGTACCAAGTTTCATCATGATATGTATATCAATTGACAACTTTTACTCAAGTTACAGCTTGCACGGACGGACAGACAGACATCCGGCTTTCGACTCTACTCGTCACCCTGATCACTTTGGTATATATAACCGTATATCTGACTCTTTTAGTTTTAGGACTTACAAACAACCGTTATGTGAACAAAATTATAATACTCTCCTTAGCAACTTTGTTGCGAGAGTATAAAAAACACAATGAATACCATTGATCCACCACCGTATCCACCAAATTTAGCTCCGTGTTGTTTTTTCTTGTTTCTCAATATGAAATTGCGGCTTTCTGGAATCCCAAAGAGCGCTTATGAAAAGTGTTTCGAGGACTAGAAAAATCGCTGACATGTGTATTAATTAGTGGGGATTACTCGTACTATGAAAGCGACAAAATAAATATTGATGAATCATTAGAAATAACAATTTACATATTTTTTCCGACATTTTTCTTAATTCGTATTTGACGTTAAAACTTTTTCAATGCTCAGAGTGTTGATACCAAATCATAATTGTGGGTTATATGCAAATAACTTTTTGTATATATAACCATATTTACATACATACAAGCAAGTAAGCAATTTTTTAACAACAGTATTATTTATATACATAATATTTTTGTTTCTAAATCAAATCGTTGATTCTACACATTTTTGTTGAAATCTTCAAAAATAAAAGGATTTTTAAATAAAACTTTTACTATTAGAGTTTAATTTTAACGTAAGTTTCAATAAAATGAGTGAAATAACAGTAAAAATAAATGATTTATTGGAAAATAGCATCATTTACTTCAAACCATGTAGCGTTTCTAATTAGCTGTCAGCAGCTGTATATCTGCAGTCCGGTTGTTCTCTGGAATATCGCAGTTGCAAGTGTAGTAAAAGCAAGAGGAAGCGCAGTAGCCGTAATGGCAAGAAGCAGAAGTAGTATAAACGGTTATCAGCTGTCAGAGGATAAAAATAGTAAGTGAAAAGTACCGCTAATTAAAGATGAGTGTGACACTTATTGTTTTTGTTGGAGTAGCCGACAGTGCAACGTTGAGGTAGACAGATAATATTTCTTACATTTGAGCGTAAATTAAGCTTCTCGGAAACGTGCAGTGGAAATTCAGGCTGACATGTAAAACTTCGTACACTTTTGTTTATCTATATAAATAAAAATGAATCGCAAAAATGTATGTACGCGCATAACTTTTATACGACTGAACCAAAATTGAAAATTCGAATAATTGCCGGAAAACCCCTAAAAACAGCCCTTTTCGTTTTCCCATACAAACGAATGAATGTTTGTTTGTTAGTAACGCTAAGAGATCGGCTGAACCAATATTGATGAAATTTTCAGAGGTTGTGTATCAAGGAAGGTTTAGAAATAAAAAAAAAAACCGTATGGTTTTCGTGAAGAAAAGTCGGAAAATTAGAAAATTCCAAAAAGTAACTTTTTTTCATACAAACAATTTTTTTTTTTTTAATTTTTTTGTTTTGTTTTTCAATTATTTGAATCGTTCAAATTTGTCATTTGCTTTCTTTATTCCAGTTATTTAAAAAAAAATATTGAAAATTATTCAGTGAAAGCGTTGTGAGTGTTTCACACAAAGTGATCAATTACAGATTGAAATTTGTTACGATGCCACGAAGAGGTCGCGCTGACATCGGTCGGCGTTCTTTTTGGCATCAGCATCCATTAGCAGCCCAAGGCGCAGTACCGAGTACTCCCATGATGCGATGATATACGTGCGGAACTATGATCGCGGTCAATCAGCAAGCGATTGTCACGATGTCACAGCACGACTTTTCAAAAAACAGTTACGATGTTTGATGGACTTTATCTTGAAGCAACGTACATATATGTGGTGCTGTTAGATGCTAGATGTACTCTGTTGAGTGGCAAAAGAGAGGTTTGCCGCACGCACACATTCCTATTTGGATGCTGATTACACCAGATCAAATTGATGAAATCATTTCTGCGGAAATTCCTGATCCAGAGAAAGGCCCAGTATTATACGAAGTGTTGGAAACCAATATGGTTCATGGACCTTGCGGACACTACAATCCCTTTTCGGTTTATATGTCTGACAATAAATGCACGAAACACTATCCAGGTGCTTTTCTTTCGGAAACAAAAACTGGAAATGATGGATATCCACTCTATCGTCGAAGCTCATCAGACGACCATACAACTTAGAGTAGTGAATATCGAAGTTGACAACATATGGACCGTACTATATTCTCCACTGTTGTCGAATTCACATTCAAAACTCATATCAATGTTTAGTATTGCAGTTTGGTGTAATCGATAAAATACGTTTGTAAGTACGTCACCAAAGGAACCAATATGGCGGTTATTGGTCTTGAACGATACGATCGATAAGTGAAATGCAATAAAGCGCTTTGTAAAATATTTACTTTTGCAATTCATGAACGTTTTCCGACTGTCGTGCGTCTTGCAGTTAATTTGGAGAATGGTCAAAGAGTGTATTTCAACCCAGAGGGTACAGTACAGTCAGTGGAAACACCGCCAGCAACAAAATTAATATTGACGAGTTTTTCTCAACTTGCGTCTGTGATTCATTTGTCCTATTCAGAAATTCGTTGATATGATACATACAATTATAATTGCTGGAACATGATAATCACTGGAATGAAGTTCGCACACTTTCCGCTATGATCAGCCTTCAAATTCGCGTCAGTTATGGGATACGACCAAAAATTACATTGCCGAAGACATTTTACAACGTATACGCTAAGAATTGGAAATGGGTCAAAACCGGTTGATATTTCCGGTGGTTTGATATCAATTACATATGCCGTTTATCAATTCACGAAAGATGGACTCATCAGGAATGTTTATATGAACATTGGACAAATTATCGTTAGTATGATTCCTTAAATGCATGCGCAATGTTAGCTGGCAAAAATACCGATGTTGTTGACTTAAACTGGAAGATTCAAAGTCAAATTCCGGGAGACTTGCGTTCATACAAATCGATCGATCGTCTTGGCAATGAAGACAACACCGTGAATTATCCAGTGGAATTTCGGAATAAATTCTTTGAAGAGGCTTGGTATGCCACCGCATCATTTGCGTCTCAAAGTGTGATCTGTCGTTATTATGTTTCGCAATATGACTGTGACGCACCTATCAAATACATGGGACAGAATGTTTGTTTCTACGGATTTATTTTGAGTTCTAACGATTTGCCATTTCAGTTCAAACGTATTCCGTTTCCAGGGAAAATTGCATTTGAAATGACAATCGACAGGACACAAGGATAGTCGCTAGAAGTGTGTGGCATAAATTTGGAAATGCTATGTTTTTCACACGGCCGTGGCGTGCTCACGAGTTGGAAAACCATCTTTTCTGTACACCGGAACAGAAACCAAAAATTGTTGTTTATCAAGCTGCGTTACATTGAAAAAAAATGTAGAAAAATCTCAAATAAATGATAATCAATACAATATGAATTTTTGTCTTTTCAATTCAAAAGACATAATTTCGCGCTGGACAACGGCTGCGGGGTCAGCTAGTTTAAAATAAATTATTTAAAAATTGGGACTTTTTCTGTGTTTTAAACGAAGAAGAAATTCTCTTTCTCTGGTAGATTATGATTTCCGGATAAGGTTGTTGGTCTCGTATAGTAAAATGAATTTCTACTAGACAAATGGTTTTCTTCTTCAACAAAATTTTTTTTTTGAATTCTACCAACAACAATTTTTAAAGAAAATATTTTCCTACTTCTTGCAAAATTTCTTTCTATTTTTTAAGATATCATTTTTCAAAAATATTACTACAATTTATCTGAATAGCATGCAATTGATCTTTGCGAGACATTTCTTTGCTTTCACTGTTTAGCAAAATCTACTGCTACAAATAGCCATTGAATGCCACGTTTTACAAAAAAAACTCCAACCTTTCGAACACAGTTGAAGCACGTTTGTAATTCGTATTTCATTTCACTCTGATCGTTACACTGTTTATAAATATTGCATTACCATGTATATATACAAGTGTACAAAGTTCTCGATTAGCGCTGATGTTCACTAAAAAACTCTGCTCTCAACTTCTAACTAACTCCATTACAAAATAAATAAAAACAAACAGCGAACCAATATTTGTAAACAACAATATAAAAGCAGACCTTTTACAAACTTCCTCACTAGAGTGCCAACAAAATGCAATTTTTCTCAAGAGGAAGCATCGACGTGTAAACAAAAAAGGGAATAACCATAAGAGAGCAATTGAAGAAAAGTACGACAAAATTGAAAAAATATAAAAATAAAGCGAAAAACGCAGTTCAAATATCCAAGTGACATGGCTGGCAAACTTTGACAATTTCATTTTGGTTATTGCGTTCTCTATTGTGCAATGCAGCATTTTTTGAAAATTGTAAGGCCCATGAGCTTACTGACTGCTTGAGTCTGTCTGCTTCTGTGTTGTTATGGATGAAGTTCACATAGCGGTAAGGACCTCTGTGGTGATTGGCATTTACTTCTGGCCAAATATACATTGTAGGGTTTAAATGTAATTTTGATGTGTTGGAGGCATATAGTATATTTTAATTATTTAATTATATTTTGATTATAACTATTTCTACTACTTTATAATATTAGATTATTTAAGTTATGCTGTTTCGCCTAGTATAATCTAATATTATAAAGTAGCAGAAATAGTTATAATCAAAATATACTTGTACACGAAGTTAAATCCAAGGTCACTGTATAAAACTGCCCTAAATAATTAGGCGAAATAGCATAACTTAAATAATCAAATAAGTCTAAGATCACCATTGAAACATAGAAAGCATACCCCGTGTGCATTTTGTGGAAAATAAAATAAGAAAAAAAATTACGTTCAACATTTCTGTATAAAATGTGCATACATAAATGCTCTATTCCAAAAAAATAGGCTGAATGAAATTACAATGAAATGAGACAAAAGCAAAATAAAGTAGAAATAAAAGTAAAATAATAATTCAAACAAATAAAACGCACATACAGTATGTCAGCGATATGCCAGTAAACGCAGAATGCGCTTCTCAGTATAGTTCTGTTTACTCGAAAGCTTCTTGAAAATGCAATGCGCTTTCGAGTGTTTGTGCAGGAATAACAACTTGAGGCATACATCTAGGCGCTTGCTTGCAAACTGCAAGTGTTTGCTAATTACTTTTAGCCACAAAACTTTACTACATATAAGTGAAGGCTTGAGTTTCAGATCGAAAAAGAAAATAATGTGAAATGGTGTAAGTAGTTAGTTAGCTGCATGCGTGTCAAGGTGAAAGCAATGTGCCATTGAATGAGGAAAGTTTAAATTATTCAATTCATGATTCGTTCGTAAGTATTTGCAGTGATCGCATTAGAGTTTTGTGCGGTAGCTAGTGGAAACCTTAGGTTGTGAGCATCTTTGCTGCTTTAATGAATCTTAAAGAGGTTTGCGTTAAGAGTTTAAGGCAGAGGTAAGCAATGTTAAATGGATTTTCCAACTATTTTTATGTTAAATGTTAACGTTTAAGATAAATATACACAAAAAGAACGAGAGACATAAGAAGAAAAAAATATTTGGACAATTTTAATTTATTTTGTATTTCTGTGTCACGCATCTAAAAAGATATCAGAATATACCGGATTTATTGTTATGTTGCTGCATACCACAGGAATAGCATTTTTTCTTTATTTTCTCGTCGTTTAGAAAAGTTAATTATACTAATTGATAGCCATTAACTCGACCTTTGAGTTTATGAACCGCAAAAACCACACACACTCAAACACAAATATTCATAAGGTTGTCCATTGGGGTTTCCTTTATTATTAAAATAAGTTTGAGAGAAAATGAAATTGACACGGTGTGTGAATTTGCACAAGGCGCAAATAATAATTAAATTAAACAGGAAAACAAGGTCAGTGGTGCGGCGCTGTGTATGTGGCTGAAAATGTATATGTGTGCGCCTTACTTAAAGGTCACACATAATACGCTGGCCAATTTTCGTTATTGCGGCTCTAGCTGTTATCATCAGGGCTATTAAATATTTATCAGCCAGAGCTTGGGTGTGGGATGTTGTTTATTTTGTGCTGAAATTAATTGAGGTTAAGGGGTGTTATGTGAATACTTTGTTGTGCGTTTAAAGTTTACAAGCAACTTTGAGGTCTATATAACATATATCTAAATACAAATACTGCAAGTGTTGCCACCTTCAATATGTGTAGATTTTCGTGTCACTGAAGAAGTATTTTTAAGTGTTGTTCTATGTGAAGGTGTGCTGAATTTGAACGATGGCACTGTGTCCCATAAGTGTCAAAACCATATATCTGTAACTGCACAAGCAAACAGTGCTGCAATAAGTAAATAGATTCCGCATGGAAATACGATTTGAAAAATCAAGCATAAAACGAAAGGAAAATTGTAAAATGTTTGTATGTAGTACTACCTATACAAATAGCAAATGTATTAGGGTTGAGATGAAGCATCAATGCTGTCACTCTGCAATTGAATTCAAATAGATTTACGTCGCTTGCCATTTTTACTTTCGGAAAAGTGAGTTTTTACGAGCACTTTTCATCACTTGCCCTCTCTATAATATTTTATTGTTATCGACTGAGATTTTATAGCACACTTATGAGCAATTTACAGTATTTGCCTTTTACTCGAGCTGAAGTTGCGTTCGTTCATACTACTTGAATTTCCAAATGAAATTTTATAAAAAAACCATTTTGTTTAAAAAACATTATTCTGTTCGATTTAAAATTTCATGAACAATTTTTTCTAGACAGAAAAGCAAAAGGAGGTTTGGCTACAGATTTTGGCGAGCAAACAGTAGTCTTTTAAGTCTTTTTGAAAATTATTATTTACTTTAAAGTATAGCGAGGAGGTGTCCTCTAATACATTTCTGAAGCCCTTATAAGACTTTTAGCTAAAAGCCTCATATAAAATCAGATTTATGAGAATATTTTTGAAAATATATCGGAATTGCATAATTGTTCAGTCAAATGTTGTTTTTGTTTTGTAGAACCATCGATTTCGTACACTTTGAGGATAGTATAAATATCTCAATTTAATATTTCTCTTAAAATATTATTTAATGGGATGACATTGAAAGATGCTGAAAGGGGTGTTTTATCAATAGGTCATAAGGATTAGTATTAAAATATTACTCAGGAACATGTTATTTCTTGCACCGTTCAATAAATAATTATAGGTGCACCATGGCGTATAAGTGACTCGTCATCCCTTGTGAGACTACATTAGTATTAAAGATGTCAAATACGTATCTGCTGATACTCCAAATCGTGATAAGCAGCAAAGTATCTGTGTTCTTCTGTAATCGTTGACAACTATTTAATTGACTTGTTTATTAACAAAGTGCTGGAGTCCTCCGAGAAACAATGTAGTAGTCTCACGCCTAGGCCATATTTATTCAGTTCATGCATTTTCTTTAGTATCATTATACTCTTTCTCCGGACAGGTTCTTCCATCTTTCCAGTACTAGCACAAAAAAATATTTGTGATTCTGCGTAGTGGATGACTGAAGGCAAAGTAAAATTAAATTTTATTTAGATTACATTACAACCAGTGTGTTAATCTAAGATATAGAGTGGAAATCTGATTTGTGTCGCTAGATAGTTTTAAATGCTAAATAGTAAAACAGAGAGTAAATTTGTAATTTAACTGAGAGTAAATGAGCATGGGAAGTGAAGGCAATTTTTGCAGGCAATCATTTAATTTGATTTTTCCCATGTGTGGTGGCAAAGTGGCACTGGACAGTATCACGATGGTGTTAAATAAAAAAATAGTTTTGATTTTATGAAATATTTATTATCATATTCGTTTGTTTGTTATGTCGGCAAGGAACAAGTAACAGAAGCGATTGATGTGACGAGCTGCGATAGCAGTCTTCTGAAATTATATAGATGTGTGTGTATAAATATGATCGCGTTGAAGAGTAAGCGTGCTCATATCGAAGCTTATCTTAAAATAGCAAACGGTTGCTTCTGCGGTATATTTTTGCGTTTGAGTTGGCGCGAAAAATGCGTATAAGTAACATTTATGGTAGGCAGGCAGACAGGTATTTTTTATTACATTTTTAAGTAACCTAATAGTTTACTCGTGTTAGATTTAACTCTCGCCATAATTCACATATGCAAATTAATAACTCAGTCGAGTTCTCGTGGGCAACTATGGGCAACTGCCTCGTTTTCTTTATTACTTTTCTTAAATACAATATTTTGCTTAAGCCTAGATACAAATATTAATCTTACATTCTAGGAACTATATCTACAATCCACTTAAGATAGGACATATGTTACAAGTGGAAAGATTCATCTTACAATCTATGAATTACGTTTTGGGACCACCTAAGGCGGGCAGAATTAGCAAAGTCCATATAATGTTTCAATACGGACAATATGGGTCTTAATATGAACTGGTGGTATTAACATGCATATGTTCTTACATGGACACATATCTGTTAACATATTGGTACAAAATGACATAATGTACGAGTAGTTTTGTAATTACGTATATAATTCAGAGGTTATGATAGTTCAACTGAATTACCAAATTTTCATAAAATTGCCGTCCTCTCAGTTTCACTTATTTATAAGGCTACATTCGGATTGTGCCATGCTTATTTAAAGAGTTCTTTAATGGATGTATATAAGAGTAATTGCAAGTTATCATATGCGAAAGTGCGCAGTCGTCAATTCTCTCGTGCGCTCTCTGTTGTTTTTCTGCTCGGATAAAGATGTTGATGGAACTAACCTAGGTAAACGCATACGATGAAGTGTAACTCAAATTCTCAGCTTGGCGCCGAATAAACCAAAACAATCGAGTGCAGCACGTGCTCCATTTCACAGTTATTTGGATATTTTATATGAAGGCGACCTTCACATCACGTGATGTCAGTTTCGTGGTTGTTTGAGTAAGCACATGTACAAGCACTTATAGTTGTGTGGCAACTGCTACTAAGCACACGCTACAAACTGCCAATTTCTGATTAAATGAAGGAGTAGAAAGCAAAATAAATAAGTAAATCCTTGCGGCCCAGCACTGCTTGCCATGCGTTAGAATAATTCTTTTATTTATGTTGCCAATTCAGTGCCATCTGCTTTGTTCATGTAAAAGCGAGTGTGTAATCTCGCATTCAATTCGGATTATTGCCATGTTGTTTTTCTAGCTTCGCTAGTTGAGTCTTTTTGCATTTTCGATGATGGTCCAATTCCCTTTGGAGTGAACTTTGGAATGTGTGTTTGCAGGCATGTACGAATGTCATTTGAAGAGATATATATTTCACTAATTACTTTCAATACTGTTCTACTTCTTTGTGAACCGATCGTTGACGACGAACACGTCAACTAAATACAGGAATTGGTGAATGAGAATCGCCTACCATTTGAAAAACCATTTGGGCCTAATATGTACACAATAGTGAAAGCTTGACAGCGTCGCGTTAACGTGTGTGAAACAACGCTTTATGACTACCAGGATGTCATGAAAAGCATTATTACTGCCGATATGTCTTGGAATTCCGAATTCCTTTCGACCGGCCAAACTGTCAACAAGGAATACTATCTGAGTTATGTATATGCGTCGTTTGCGCAAAAAAAGTAAATAATGATTTTTAAAATTATGAACAAAATCTGACTATATTTTGTTGAAAAATATAAAAATGACAAAATTTTCAGAGTTAAATGTCAGGAAATTCAAACCAATAGAGAGTTTCTGAACTCAACGAAATAACTACCAACTTAGTATGCTAGAAATCTCCTAGCAACTGCAATGCGTCAGTAATTTTCAGCTTTTATTTTAATGCTGTATTAAACTTGACAGCACCCTAAAACCTCGTCAGTAAAATAGAGAATAAACAAAAACCCAAAAGTGAAACGGTGTTGAAAGCGTGAGAAGAAGTGAGAGAATAAGTCGAATATTAAAATGACTATTATTCTTCTTCTTCATTGGCGTAGACATCGCTTAGGCGGCTATAGCCGAGTTATGGTCATTATCATTTCATTTAAACGAATAAGGCGAATAAAAAGTTATACTATATTTGCCTGTTACGTAGGTAGGTAGGAGTGCAGCCCTATCGGGCTCAATTAGCACTCGACGTGCCATTTTGATACACTATTCGTAGAACCTCCTGTATCTGCTATTACGTTTCACGTTCTCTCAAACCATTTTGAGGTCTCGATGAAACTACTTATGTCCGATATGCTTTTGGTGGAAATCCCTTCAAGGTTTGGTGCTTGGTGGATTCCAAGTGTTTTGTGTCGGATCTGTGCTAGAGCTGGGCATTCGCAGAGAAAGTGGAAGATTGTTTCCTTGTTCCCTGCTACTCCGCAGCCACGGCAGATGTCGTTGTAGGGCAATCCCATTTTGGACGCATGTTCCCCAAATGGCCAGTGCCCTGTTGTGGTAGCTGTTATTCTGTAAATACTTTTTCTTGACCTATTTAATAAGTCATTGGTTCTTTTCCTGTCATATGTTGGCCATAATTGTTTAGTTATGACGCATTTTTTAATGTTTTTCCACCTGTTGTTTGCAATTTGTTGAAATTGTCTATTGATCTCTCCTTTTATCGATCCTAGCGGGCTTGGTATTAGCTCCGCCTCGAATTCATTGAGGAAACTCCTGCCTTTGCCAACTCGTCTGCTTTTTCGTTACCGAAAATATTCCTGTGGCCGGGAACCCAGATCAAGTTTAGTTGGAGCTTGTCTTTTATTTACTGTCTGTTATTTACTGTAATATTTGCCGATATAACTCAGATAAATGCATATTGTAAAAACTCTTTGAATATTCCCATTTCTACAAAGTAGTTTGATGTTGTTTCTTTCCTTATTAAAAATACCTTTCCTTACATTTTTGGTCGGCATGACCATCATTTAAACTCATCAATTAAAAGCTATGACACTTGGTCAGTTAAGAAACAAACAAACTCGACCAAAAGTTCTTAATATAGTATATAGCTACAGTTATGCTAAAAAATATAACATAATTTATTGCTTTTCTCTTCTTCAAAAACAAATTTTTTTTGCAAACAAATTTATGATTCGCTAGATGTGCTGGAAAATTGTTACTGTTTAACAAGGACAATATGGCATACGCGCAACATACAAAACAAGTTAAGTCACCCGCACACAGATACGCCTAAAATTGCATATGCAAATGAGTTTAAGCAATAAACATAATAATAATTTAAACAATAACTATGATCGCGAAAGCACAATAACTTACATATAAGACTGTGAAAACATTGATTTTCGTGTGTTTTAGGCACAAAACGGTATTAACAATAAGATTTTAAAACAACAATAACCATAAATCGACTGAAAACCTTCCACAATCGATATGAAACTTCCCATATAATTTCATTCACTTGCTTCTGGTTGAGTTTAAACAAATTGGCAACACAACCATGCCCTGCCACTCATAAATATTTGCTAAAATCAGTTTCGAATTTTCATTTCATAACAATGCGAAATTCCAAACCGCAATGCAATATTTTCTTCTTATTTTTTAGCAGTTTCCCGACCAATTTATATCACAACCAGAAATCTGCGTGACTAAAATCGAATTATCGCTGCGGTAAAGCGGCTACATCACTCGGCCGAATGGAAATCACTGGCGGTTTATAAGCTGTGCTGCAAATCGAGAGATTAAACAGAGTGCTTTTGGGAATTGTATTGCATTTGCACACATATTTCAATTCAAAGGCTCATTGATTCATTTATACATTTTGGCAACTCATAAAATGCAAGCAAATATGTTTTGTATATATGTAGATTTGTTTGATGTGAGTGTAAGCATTACCAATGGCGCAAAAATAACCTTCCGATGTTTTTTGGTTGTAATTTTTTTAAAAAATGAAAAACTTTGATTCTGCTTTTGGATTATTTTTATTTGGTCTTTTAAATTTTTTTACATCAAGTCGAGAATATGATATCATGTAAATGGCCGCCGCCACAGTTGATTGTCATTTGAGCCATTTCTATGGCAATTTCCATCAGTTTGGCCAGAACTTCCGGCGATAGGCCCTCTCATTCTTAACGGATATTGTCTATAAGAGCTGCAAGAGTCTGAGGCTTGTTGACATAAACCCGCGACTTCAAAAAGCCCCACAAAAGAAGTCTGGAGCGGTCAAATCAGGCGATCTTGCTGGCCAGTGCAAATCGCCAAAACGGGAGATTAGGCGCCCGGGAAATGCATCCTTCAGCATATCGGTTGTGGCACGTGCAGTGTGTGCCGTTGCATCGTCCTGTTGGAACCACATGTTTTCCAATCCCAATTCATTAAGTTGCGGCAAAAAGAACTCGTTGATCATTGCTCTGTAGCGATCACCACTCACAGTAACCGTTTGGCCCGCGACGTCTTCGAAGAAAAAAGGTCCAATGACTCCTCCAGCGAAAACAGCACACCATACAGTGACTTTGAGCAGGTGTAATGGCTCTTCGTGGGTTACACGCGGATTTTCAGTGCCCCAGAAGCATAAATTTTGCTTATTTATGTACCCGCTAAGATGGAAATGGGCCTCATCACTCATGATTATTTTTGATGAAAAATCATCTTGAGCGTATTTTAGACGCGATTGGCCTAATTGGTGATTGGCTAATAGCAGATGCACCGTCTGGACTTTGTACGGAAAAATCTTCAAATCTTGTACCAAAATTCGCTGTAAACATCGTCGACTGATACCCATTTGCGTGGCACGTCGTCTGGTCGTTGTCGGCAACAGCAGCAATATTCTCTGCAGAACGGCTACTCCGGGGTCTGCCAAGCCTAGCAGCATCTCGTGTTGTGCCAGTCTCTTCGAGGCGAGCGGCGAAACGTCGCAGTGTTTCAACCGGTAGACGTCAGACGGCCAGGAAATCTGCGTCGAAATTCACGTTTTGCCAAAGTCACCGACCGATTATTGGTCAAATAAATAGTCACCAACACCCCGCGTTCTGGAGTGTAGCGTACCATTGTTTATTTACGTGTATTTCGCATGTGTTTACTACACAAATATCAAAACAGAACTGACATTAGAGGTCAATTGCAAAATTTATAGCATTCTAGTAGGAGGATTACTTTTGCACAGATATTGTTATACAAGTATATTGTTTTATTGGGGAACTGAATAAGTAGATAAATTTTCAGTGAAACTGAGAATAGAGAATTATTTTATTTGCTCATTTATATATATTTACTTTCACTCGTTCAATTGTAGGTCAAAGGATAAGGGGTTCAATTGGATGCCGAATTTAGTACGAAACACAAACCATTGAATTTATATCGTTGATAGATAGAATGCATAGAATGAATTCAGATTGTCTCAGATGTTAATGTATCTGTTAATACTGACTTTTATATGTGGCATAAAAGAAACAATTTTTTTATCATAACACTGGTAAGCCGTAATAATGAAAAGTCAAATAATAAAACCTCAAAAACAATCTTGAATGTTATGAAAATATAAGATATAATTGCCGTAATATAACGCCATAAAGAAGATTAAAATCAACTTTAACAATAGCAAAAAAAATCCACAGCGTTTGCGTGATCACGTAAGTGTTTACACAGTGCTCGTGTATCCTTCATTTGCTTATGTCATTATACACGTGGTTGCGACAAATGAGCTACACTCGAACTTAAACTGAGTTGAGCGCGGCTGAGCCGACTTAACTGGCGTATCTGGTGACTGTAATTGCAGTTGCTATAATACTGGCAATCGCAGTTGCATGGCGCAATGGCGTAAGCTCTACGTCACGCCACACATTTCTTAAGCACCTGGATATACAGGAACATGCGTACACTTGTGCGTTTGGTAAACGCGTATATGTGTTTGCTAGCGAGTACCTGAAACATTTGTTTTTTGAGTTAAGGTGCTGTTTGAAAATAGTTTGAAAGAAAAAACGAAAATAAAAGTTTAACCTCCTAACCTCTAAAGGAGAAGTCAATCAGTTTTCTCACCAAGGAATCAATCAAATCTATTTTAATCAACTATTTACGAAAGATATGATAATCTCGAGTTGTCACTATTATTTTCAACCATGTAAGTTAAGTATGTATTGTGCGTTTTGAGACATTCAGCCAATCTTTGTGAGCTCACTCAGCTGTGGGTGAAAAATTGCTTTTTAAGACGTAACTTTCCTCCTTTGGTCGTATTTGATAACAGATATATGTAGGTACCTATGATTTTCCACAGTTCACCTTTTATCGCGTCTGCCCTTTAATGCACAACCGGAAACAACTCCTCTCAACACATACACATATGAACACTAATGAAAGAAGGCTCATTTTCACAGTGAACACATAAAGCAATGACATCAATCGTCCGGGCCTAGATAAAGGCAAAAACGGAATGATGGAGCTGAGGCGAACAGTAATTTTGTGGTTGTGCTGATGACATTTAAGTTGGGCTAAAGGAAGTCGTGCACAGTTGCTTTTGTTGACATTTCATTTCATCCAACTTGGTCACCATTAAAGTCATGAACACGAAAAAACTAAAGATAAATATAAAATGCTTTCAAAGGAACTGCAAAATGAAAAGAAAATAAATTCTGGAAGTTATCACACCGCAGATTGAAAATTTCTGTAGAGCTCTTAAGAATATTCAAATATCAGATACAATTCATGGTTTGTAAATAAATAAATAATGTTCAGTTACGCAAAACCGACAAACATAAGTAAAAAGAAAGATTCAATGAAACTAAAATTCTTTAAAGATTTATGAGCTCATTTAATTTAAGTTAGTGGCTTTTATCTTTTGTTCACTTTTTATTGTCTAAGTGGTCAGATCAAACGAAAATTCAAGTGAAAAGCCACATAAAGCCGCCAAGTGATTAGGTGAGCTTTTGCGAGGCTGCTGAAATGGAAGCTGAACACTAGAGAAACGCCAATAAAATAAAATGAAAAACGCAGCGGGTGCTCTGCTGTTTACACAAAGGAATGCACATTTATATGTGTTTGTGACATGCAAATGTGTAAATGTAAAACACTGAGGAACTGTTATTTGAGGGGAGAGCAGTCAGTACCCTGCGCGTAAATTATTAATTATATCAATTTTAATTACATAATATTATTGCTTAAAATTTTTCTGAAATATTAAAATATAAGTTTTCGGCCCGAAATTTCTGGTTCGCGGTAGTTTACTCTCAAATGTATTGCAGAGGTAGAGTGGTCACCGCAAAACGTCTTTTTTGAAAGAAGCCCCCGCAGATCAGCTGTAGTTCCTTCCCAAATAAATACGTTTACAAATACTCAGTCTTAAATACAGTTAAAATTCAGATCAATAAACTTAAAAGTTTTCACAGAAAAAAATCTGGAATTTCGCTTTTTCGCCTTCTAACTGTATATGACCTCTTAAGTTAGCTACATATATATGTATGCACGTATGTCTACACCAAACTCAACTCAAAACTTGAAGAACTATTTCCTACTCTAATTGTAACCCTTGAGGGATTGCAAAGTAGCTGATGAATTGCATGAACACGGCTAAGTGCTTGATACTCTGGTGATCCAAACTTCATGGAGGTAAAAGTGCGCTCGGCTTCTTCAAGCGCAGTGGCTACAACCTTTTTTCCTTGATTTGATCTCTTTTTTAAGTTTTATATGCATTGCTCATTCCTACAGTTAACACCACATACATATACATATGTATATTATATATATATGCAATTACTTGCTGTCATTGCGAACCAATCAAAAATTGATATCTTTGGCAGCGATGAATGGAAGAGAAATGCTCAAGTGCAGAGAGATTGAACGAAAGGAAAAATACAAATATTCATATACGAGTATATGTATGTACATACATAAGTTGATTTTTGTATATGTGGGAGCTCAGAAAAAGTGTGTCAGTGGGTTTTTCAATATTTCGCTTAAACACTTTAGCCTTCGTAAATGACTAAGGTTTGAATGTCGTTGACTGAATAAATATGGAAATGCGAATCGGCAGGGATGAAGATGGCGTATAGTTTATGACAAAGTTACACTGAATGGTTTTGCAACATTAAACAATAAAGGTGTTCAATTTAGATAACCCTTAAAATTGAAAATCTCTCTACCAAATCCTTTGTATGTATATACATATACAGCTCATTAATGTGCGAACACTGTTCATGACAGTCTAAATTTGTGGGACGATCTTGCAGAAATAGGTCGCACTTTTTCGAACAGACAACCAACCAATGAATGCTACTGCGATACTTAAATAGTTGATGCTTTCATCGCCGTACATGTTTCATTTGTATATTGCAGGCATGAGTCGTAAATATGCCACGAAGGTGTTTTAACGATTCCGATAGTTTATGTTAAGGGTGTGAATAATTAATTTATAAATCTCTACGACGTGATTTCATGTCATTAATTGAGCAGTGCTATTTAGATCATTTTTGATTTCCAGTGAGTAGTTAAGATTAATCTTGGGTTCCACATAAATGTTGTGTAACGTGTGCGAGATTGCTATTAGGTTGGGTTAAACAAGAACGCGGTCTTATGTCATTTGCTATACCAATAATATGAAACAAACCAAAGCATCATACAAGTGTTTGTGTTTTTTTTGTTTGACTCAATCAAAAGAAATTGAAATATAAGAAATTATATTCTTTGATGTCCCAACAAAATCCATCTTATAATCCCTAATAATTCAATATTTACTAACTGATCGTAAGAAACACTTTTCTTTGTTCTGCTAGCTTTACCATGAAACCGGTTTAACCTTGACACTCACACCTCCGACGAATGCAAATAATTGACTGTAAAGCTATGAATGCATTGCAGTGTTACCACTTTACAACGCACTTCATAAAGCAACGCAAATATCAATGCTCACTGGCAAGCGTTGTGGTACCAGCTGTCGCCGCTGGACAAAAAAATTAAAACTTCACTTGGCACCACTGCTTTAAATTGAAACTTCTCAAGTTTTCAGCAACGCAAAACTCCGCCTTTTATGGTTGTTTGCAGTTCTGTGCCTTTTTATATATACAAACTTTTCTTCCTTTGGATAGCGGAAACTTTGTATCTGGAAACCTGGCAAACATCTGAGCCTTAGCTCGCACAGACACATATACTACAAATAATTTTATTAAGTTGTAGTAAAAAAAATGCAAACGAAAAACAAAAAAAAAAATGGCATATTAGATAGTTTCAAGTTTTCACTAGAGAAGCGTTTAAAATGCTATTAATCTATTTTTATACGCGAATGTGACGCTTTAAATTAGGTAAATAGAGGAGTTTTTCCTGCATTAAACTTTTAAGAAAGTTAAAGGAAGCAAAACCATTATTTCTCTAGTTAAATGTAATGCATATTGTACTCAGTTTTGACACTTTACCGGGATATTTTATATTGAAATATGTAAAATAAAGCACTTGAATAAATAACGTTTTTACGAAACTTTCCACATGTTTCTGTTTTATTTTCAATATCATATGTTCAAACTTTTCGTATATGCGAAATTTTGCTATAATTTACCGGAAGAGAAAATATCTGAGATAAAATGTTTGTCGGTTGATTAGGAAAATACCACTACACCATAGAAAGGTAAAGAAAATGAACTAGATAGGTATAATCAGAATAAGTACAAGTGAAATGTCCACAGGTGGGATCACCATATTCAATCGGCTCGGATTAATTAAACTATCTGAACTTTGCTACACACTTCCTCTGTTGAATGGCTTCGAGCGTGTTATGAGTTTACAGTAAACCTGTAAAAAAATAATAAGAACATATTTCTTAAGCAAAGCTTGCAATTGTGATCAGAAAGCAAAAATTAAAGAGAGGTCACCATTTTTTTAGCTACATTCTACTATTCAGCTAGATAGTCTTTTGCATATCACACAGTGAAGCGTTGCCTAGAAGAATAGCGAAAAACGCAAAAAAAAAATGGGACAGCTTGAGGATAAGGGAAGCGAAATGGACGAAAAGGCTTAAGAGAAATTAAGTTAATGTAATTATTTGCAACAATGTGCTAATTGCTGTTAAATGAGGGCGCCAAGCTTTTGACGTGAAGGCATTAAATGCGGCGTCTAAGTTCTTGTTTCATTTTGCTTTTTGTCAAATGGAAAATTTTTGGCATTAATTTGCAAGGCTAAATGTTGAAAAAATAAAAGAACTAGAGAATAAAAACTTTAAAAAAGGAACTTTAATCTATGAGCAAATGTCACGTATACGCAGCGTATGCCAAATATACTAATTATAGGCAAAGCCGACGAAAAGGGCCTATGCATATAGTGATAACTTTGTATATTTATTACACATGTATAGGTATATTTATGTATATACTAATATATGTACTTTATAATTCTACTTTGCCGGAATTTACACTTTTCTTAGCGCAAGCACTAATTAGGAAGTTCATAAAGATCTCTTTATATCAGATTGCTTCCGCAATGTGGAATTACATATCGTCACATAAAATTAAAATCGAAATTGCGTTTTTTTTTATTATTGTTTGTTTATGAGTGTTTTTTATAATATTTTTTTCGCTTAGCCTGAATACTTAAGAAAAGTGATGTTACCTTATTTTGCATTTTAGATGACGATATACTTGTATATACATTTGAATGCACATAATCGCCGCTGTCTCTATTGTATCTGCCTGCCTTTTCTTTAGTTAACAGCTGCTTAAGTCCCTGAGTTTTCAGCGCGAAAGAGAAACTTTTCCGTATATTTAATTATTAAACACCACGATTTTTTAGTTCATTTCAATAAAATAGTGAAGAGGAATGTTACTGATGGCTAGTGTTTTTAGTGAATAAAAAACGAGCTCAAGTAATTATTTAAAACTGTATAATAAATATTAATTTAAGGCAATTATATTGTGTATTGAAAACACCAATTGACGATCAGTATTTATTAAGTCTTTGAAGTTGCACATTTTATTATGAAATATTCCTTTAGACACTGATGCACACTTGAATAAATAAGTAATTCGTGCTATACCATTCAACATACAACCATCACTTCATCAATATTACCACCTTAAATGGCGCTTTTCATGTCTTTGTCTCTAATTGAAATGTTTGCGTGCTGCAATTCTGCCTTTTCTGCAGGAAGTGCTTAACATGAATCCGGCGTATTCGGAAAAGGAGAGTTTAAAGGGTTGGGTTTCGTTACGATGATTGCCCCCTGCGATAGTCAATTAATTAACTACACATTACATATTATTTTGAACGCTAAGGAATAAATGACTATTTTCATAGGAAACTTTTACACTTAGGGTGGACTAATCTTAAAGTTCCATTTTGGTATACACAATTTTGTAAAAATTAAACTACTTTTCTGTGCTTCCAAATACATATTTAGTTCAATATAATATCAACTAAAAAGTTACATAAGTAACAAGTATCCATTTCCTTCAATTGCACTTTTCAACCATAAATTTTTCTTTTTTCGATTCGAAAGTGCTTCACTTTTATAACTTGAATTTCCGTCTTCTTGATCGTTATATTGCTTAAAAATATTGGATTTCAATGTATATAAGTGTTCAAAGTGCTCGCTTAGCGTGGATATTGCGCAAAAGTCTATTCTTAATTCTCTTAAAATAAAAAAAATATAAAAAACAAGAATAGCGAAACAGGATTTGTAAACAACAATACAATAGCTGACTTTTTGACAAACTTTTGTGCTGCAGTTCTCATAAATTGCTCTGAGTAGGAAAGAGTTTGCTAACAAAAGCCGAAACTTGTACAAAAGCAAATGAACAAAAATTTAACAAATATAAAAAAAAATAAATAAAATAAGTACATATTCCAGAACTCCACAAAAACGCTCAAGTGATATTGAAAGCAAGATGTCAAAACTTCATATTTGTTATTGAATCCCTGTTTGTGGGCGTTGAAAAGCAAACAAGTGTAACCAGAGGGTAGTAAAATATATGAATTTATTTATACGTATGGTATATATGTATATGCTGGCTGGTAATAAAATATGTATATATACTTCTTATTTATGTATTAAAGTTCTATTGCCGCTCAAAAGCATTTAATATGCAATATTGGAAGAACAAAAAATTTATGAATTTATTTGATAAAAACAATACCATATATTTAATTACTTAGTTATAAAAAACAGTTTTATATAATAATAAAAATTTAACGAAAAGACAAAAAAGGGAAAAATTTGATATTTTAAAATTAAAAAAAAAAAAAACTTTTTTTGAATGTTATGCAGCAACTGTAATTTCTACACATTTAATTCAATTTAATATTTGCATTATTTGTAATGTGCTTACTTTGAACCAATTCAATTGGTTTATTAATGTAATTTAAATGTAAATAATAAATTTTTCACTCACAACATGAAATATGCTTATACAAAGAAATCTCCATGGGATAGTGAGTTGGTGGTTTTTTAGAGATTTTTTTGTGATTAGTTATATGGCTAACCGCATAATTTATTTGAAGTGTGTTTAGCACCACACTGCCTAGCTAACTTAACAATTAGCAGTAATTAGACCTCGATAATTATATAATAATGATAAATATATTCGTGCTTTATTTGTTAACCAAAAATAAAAAAAAAGTTTGTGTAGATAATCGGTTTTTTAACAACTATTTTCTATATACTAATGAAGTAAAGATATAAAAGCGTGTTTGAGGCAAAATGACAATCACCCGACTCTGCATTGTTTGAGCACAAGTTTGAAAAATTCGATAATATGTATTTAAATTATGCATCAAAACAAATTTAAATTCTTAATTTCTTCTATAATCAATATGTTAATATCAGAGGAAGATTCGTTTAAGGGATCGTCCCAGTGCGACCCTACGAAAAATTACTGATTTTTGCGATTTTTTGAAATTAATTAATCGGTCCGACTTTTTTTTATAAATAAATACATTCATGATGAATACAAAATTATTTCTTTTTATCTTTATTAATTAACTTTAATAGTTAAATAAATTGTTGAAATTACACGTAAAAATGTTATTTTGGTTTAAAATAATAATTTCAAAAATATTATTTATCTGTAGGAAAGTCGCTATCGCGTTATGGAAATTTTTTTGTGTTTTTGAAATTTGACAAATTGGCGGGGATTCGAACAAAAAGTAACGACTTTTGGTCTTTTATCCTCTTCAAATTGAAATTAATAATCTTCGAAACTCTTCCTTTGAGAGCGGAAGCCGTTTCGAAAAACAACATTCTGAGAAAAACGCGTTTAAAGATTGGAATCGCTATGTTTCCCGCTATATTCCTTTTCTACAAGAAACGATGTAGCGACTCTAATAATTTGAATTTCAGTTTCAAAATTTGAGGGAATATTTATTACAATATACACTATCCGATAGGGCAACAAAAAGTAATCGATTTCTCGAAAATTTCACACTGAGACGATCCCTTAAGTACTGCTAAGGTAATTAAAGTTGCTGATACGCCTTGGTGAGCGTAAAAGGTGCGTTCCAAAGTAAACAGGACTTTTTGAATCTAGTGCCTCCTGGTGGCGCCATCTATATGTCGACTTGTGCGTAAGAATCTGCTATCTTTATCAATTATCCGGTGAGATGACATTTCATCTGTTGGAAGTAAAGTTATTGCGTTTTAAGTGACGGTATGTTTGGGTTATCGGTGCGAAAATGAGCTTCGAACAAAGGGCCAGCATTAAATTTTGTTTTAAAATTGGTAAAACTTTTACCGAAACGTTCAATTGATGAAACAAGTTTATGGCGATGATTGCCTATCCCGTAGCAGAGTGCACGAGTGGTTTCAACGTTTTCAAAGTGGTCGTGAGGACATAAATGACGATCAACATGTGTGCCAAACAAAATCCGTGATCACCGGAAATTCCATCGAAACTGTGCGTGAATTCATCAAATATCATCGATGAAATTTATGGAAATGGAATTGAACATCTCTAAAACATTTATTTATCGTATTTTGACCAAACATTTGGGCTTACGAAAGGTGTGTGCACAGTTTGTTCCGCACAAATTGACTGACGACCAAAAATTGCTCAGAATCCAACATTCGAACGACGATTATTTGACCAAAAATCACATTTTAACTATTAACCACTCCCAGCACCTTGTATAAGAGAAGGCCTTTTGATTAACTAGAATATGATGGATATATTTATTGTAGAGAAAATTGAGTTTGGTTTTAGCAGTATTTAAACTAACCGGTGTTTAATGATGAAAAGCATTGTCAATGAAATAAAAAAGAAAGTGTAATTTTATTTTTATGAAAAAATAACTTATAAAAACGAACATTACATGAGGATGAACACCCACAAAGATGTACTTCATAATTTGAGCAAGAACTACTTATAAATGTTTCTATTTGATAGAGGACCTCCTCCGAATATTCTGTTATTAACTGCCATATTGTCCTTACAAAGAACAAATAAGAAACATTACGACGCTACCAATTTTAAAACCCTTTTGTTTTTTTCCATAAATGACCAAACTTTTACATGTTTACTTCTATATATTAATTGCCAAACGTATACATTTTAAAAGTAAAGTCAAACTCATTACCTCGTCCTAGTAGTTCCTACCTAACGGTATTGTATAAAAACTACGTAACGACTTGAGGAACTAAATTGCCCATCCTGTGCTATGTACACTTGTAAATCAAATAACTACATCTAACCGGCAAATCGTTAAAATTCCCACTTGATGAGCATATAGTATAAGTTCACAAAAAGCTTTTCGGCGCTAAATAAACACAAATCAAAGTATAAAGTAAGCTTAGAAAACAATTCAAATTCAAGAGAGTATTCTAGCATGGCTGAATGCCAAATAAAACTATTGTTAGAATATAAGAGCAACAACGCAAACCTACTGCAACTCATAAACTGCCATTACAATAAAATTACACACATGCAAATGCACATTTTATCAAAAGCGTGCACTTCTGTATTTATAGGTAGTTAATTTATCGCTGGCTTTGCCATCAGCACCGCTATTACTATTTTAGTTGCACTCAGCTGTTGGTTGCACAATTGCTGCAACTAAGTAATTTTCATACATCCTTATATACTTTGATTGCGTTTGTTTTTGTGAAATGAAATGGCTATGCGGCAAAGTTCATTGGCTTCGCCGTCGAATAATAATCGATAATCTGGCCAAGTTAATGACATAACAATTCAATATGTACCTGTATGCGTTTTTGAGCCACGACTAACAAGTGACATACTGTCAATTGTTGGCAATGCTACATTTCTGAAATTAATTTGGCATTGATTGATTAATAGGCAGTACATTAATTGCAGTTTAAAGCTACAGTTGCAGGAATATTTATTTGATTTTATTTGACAGATCATTTACATTTTGCATAAAATTAATGCTCAGCTTTGTTATATCTACTGATTCAAAATTATCTCTTTGGGCTATTTGATATAAAGGTTTATGTTAATTATGATGATATTTTGGAGAAATAAGTGTGACGCTAAGAGTCTATTGATAACTAATCTCTTTTTATATTAGACATTTATATAAGCATAAATAAACAAGTAAGGAAGAGCCCAATTCGGTACCCTAGCTTTAACCTTTGCAATTTGCAAAAGTATGAAATGTTCGATTATATCCGAACTTAGCTCTTCCTTATTTGTTTGAAACGTTTTTAAAGAATAAAGGCATCATATGCTACGCCATCCAACAAATGGCATGAAAAAGGCGGTCCTCAATACGTGTCGATTTTTTTAACTCCCACAAGAGCACGCCATCCTTATTTCAACGTGACCATATAGAATTCGAGTCATTGCAGCAATGCACTGAGTGCAACCGAATTGGCCTCCAACGTCCATTTTCGATGTGTGTAGTTGCGGAGCTATAATACCGCCTCCGAATTGGAAATTGGAAGTTGGAAGAATAAAAACATTGTTAAGTTTTTCAGATCTCCGCTCAAATAATGCTTTCATCGCCTTTGGTTATAAAGAGAGTAAATGAACTAAATGAACTTCAATGTAGCAGCACATTTCTTAGCAAGGCTTTAAAATAAAACTTCAATGAATGATACCGAATGGCATACTGTGCTCGAGTAAGCACAGATTAACAAATTATTGAATTTATGGATATACATACATACATATAAGTGACATATCCTAATGTTGCATTGTTGTTTGTTTTTTGTTCATTGTCGCTCATGGTCGACTTCACCTTTTTTTTGCTTGACGCGTATCGATTAATTAAATAAATACAGTATTTGTCAAAAGAAATGTAATATTCATTTTTAATGTATGAATGTATGAATAATGCATTAAAATATTACTGTAGGAGAAACAAAAATATTACTTACTAGCTAACCCCGCAGCCGTTGCCCTGCGTGAAATTATGTGTTTTGAAATGAAAAGAAAGTTAAATTTATCATTTCATTTTTGTTTTTTTTTTTCAATGTAACGCAGCTTAATAAACAACATTTTTTGGTTTCTGTTCCGGTGTACAGAAAAGATGGTTTTCCAACTCGTGAGCACGCCACGGCCGTGTGAAAAACATAGCATTTCCAAATTTATGCCTCACACTATGCGACTATCTTTAGGTCGTGTTGATTGTCATCTCAAAAGCAATTTTCACTGAATACGAAATACGTTTGAACTGAAATGGAAAATCGTTAGAACTCAAAGGAGTTCGCAGAATCAAGCATTCTGCCCCTTGTATTCGATAGATGCGTCACAATTAGTCGGGTTCCATTACACAGATTCGGGGCATGATGATTGCGAAACATAATAACGACCGATCCTACTTTGAGACGCAAACGATGTGGTGGCATACCAAGCCTGTCCAAAGAATTTAGAAATACTACTGGATAACTCACGGCGTCGTCTTCATTGTCAAAACGATCGATCGATTTGTATGAGCGCAAGTCTCCTGGAATTTGACTTTGAATCTTCCAGTTTAAGTCAACAACATCGGTATTTTTGGCAGCTAACATTACGCGGGCACTTAAGGAATTGTATTTATGATAATTTGGCCAATGTCCGAACATTTGCGATGAGTTCATCTTTCGTGAGTTGATAAAGGGAAGATGGAATTGATATCGAACCACCGAAAGTATCAACCGAAATTGTACCATTTCCAATTTTTAGCGAAGGCGATGTAAAATGTCTTCGGCAATGTCATTTTTGTTCGAATCCCATAATTGACGCGGATTTGAAGGCTGATATGTCGAAATGATTATCGCGAAAAGTATGCGAACTTCACTTTCATTGCAGTGATTAACGTGTTCCAGCAATTGTAATTGCTGGCTAACTTCTCCAAAAATTGCACACACCGTACCCTTCACAGTAAGCAATGACTGAAATAAAGTTGAAGGTAGAAGCAATCGTCGTTTTTCGGGTGGATTGTGTAAATTCGTCCAAATGCATTAGTTGAGAACACATCTGGATGTCAATCTACTGGTTGGCCTTGCGTTCTGCGCAACTATTTCTTCGACGATGCATTCCATGTATAATATCAGGGTATTTCCGCATAGAACAATGTTCTCGCAAACGGATCGCTGACGAAAGTTGAGAAAAAACTCGTCAATGTTAATTTTGTTAGTGGCGGTGTTTCCACTGGCTGTACTGTATTCTGAAATACTGGTTGAAATACATCCTTTGGCCATTCTCCAAATTAACTGCGAGACGCACAACAGTCGGAAAACCTTCATGAATTGCAAAAGTAAATATCCTACAAAGCGCTTTATTGCAGTTCACGTATCGACCGTAACGTTCAAAACCAATAATCGCCATGTTGCATCCTTTGGTGACGTATCGATTACAAACTGCATTTTATCGATTTTGAATGAATTAGACCAAACTGCAATATTGCTAATGTTCTGTTATCTGGTGAGCGACGCCGATAGAGTTGATATCCATCATTTCCAGTTTGTGTTTCCGAAAGAAAAGCAGGTGGATAGTGTTTCATGCATTTATTGTCAGACATACAAACCGAAAAGATGAACCATATTGGTTTCCACCACTTCGTATAATACTGGATCTTTCTCTACATCAGGAATTTCCGCAGAAATGATTTCATCAATTTGATCCGGTGTAACCATCATCCAAAGAAGAATGCGGAAAACCTCTCTTTTGCCACTCAACAAAGTACATCTAGCATCCAACAGCACCACATATACGTTGCTTCAAGATAGAGTCAATCAAACATCGTAACTGTTGTTTGAAAAGTCATGCTGTGACATCGTGAAGATCGCTTGCTGATTGACCGCGATCCATAATTCCGCAAGTTTGCCACCGCATCCTGGAAGTACTTCTTGCCTTGCCTTGCCTTGGGCTGCCATACGTTGATAGCAAAAAAAAACGCCGACCGATATTAGGGCGATATCTTCGTGGCTTCGTAACAAATTTCAATCTGCAATTGACCTCTTTGTGTGAAACACACGTAAAGTGTTCACTGAATAATTGTCAATAACTTTTCTTTTGAATAGCCGGAATAAAAAAGCAAGCGACCGCAATTGAACTATTCAAATAATTTACAAATCAAAATATTGAAAGACGAAACAAACGAAAATTGAAAAAAAAAAATTGTATGGAAGAAAGTTACTTTTTGGAATTATCCAATTTTCCGACTTTTCTTCTTGAAAAGTATAAGGTATTTTTATTTCTAAACCTTCCTTGATCCCCAACAAACAACCTCTGAAAATTTCATAAAGATTGGTTCAGCCGTTCTCTTAGCGTTACTAACAAACAAACATTCATTCGTTTATATGGGAAAAAGAAAAGGGCTGTGTTAAGGGGTTTTCCGGCAATTATTCGAATTTTTCTCTCCGTAAAAACCATCCTTGAACTGCAACGAACATTAAAAAAAAAATTATCGAATTTGGTTCAGTCGTATGAAAGTTATGAGCGTACATACAGTTTGGCAATTCATGCATTTTCATTAATGTTTAAAATGAAAAAAGTTGTTGTAGTGACATATGTAACTACAATAGTTCGACATATGCTACCGCGGAGTTTTTTGTAGACATTATGATGTTCTTCAATATTGTTGTACATTATTTTGTTCTATCGCTAATAGTTTCGGCAGCGCATTCGACGAAAAACATTTTAAGACTCATTTTTCTACACCTTCGGTTACATTGTTCAAATTTTACCAAGGATCCCTAATTTTTTTCAAAATGAAATGTAGCCTATGTCAAATTGGAAGAATGTAGCATTCTATTGGTGAAAGAATTTTTTAAATCGCCCCAGTACTTTTTGAGCCTATTCATTACAAACATACAAAAATAGGTACAAATCTTTCCTCTTTATAATATTAGTATAGATATGTATGTATGTATAAATGTTAAATTCAATATCATTTCAAAACAAGCTTTAAGTTAATTACTTATTTTGGGTCAAATCATATGAAACAATTCCAATTACCGGAAATCTGTAATTTTATGTTTAATTGCACGCAAATTAACAAAACGTATTTCTAATTAATATGGAAAATAAAATTATTTAATTTTAATCGAAATGTTTTCATAAAATAAGGCTTTTTTGACACTTTAAAGCAACAATAATAACTATTGGCTATTAAATATATTATTACTTTTACCTTTTTGCTATTAACTTCAGCTCATAATTTGTAAAATATGAAAAATAATTTGGAAACGACTGAAAACGCTAATGTCAGCACATTGTTATCAAATACGGAATATTTAATTAATTTCGATGTTACAAATATGGAAACAATTGTGCAAATGACAACAACATCACAGAAATTTAACCCTTAGCGTACTAACTTTAAAAACAATATGGAGGTAACTTTAGAGTTACTGTTATTCAGTAAAATACCATTTATCTTTTGTGTAATCGTGTTGCAAACTTTATTATTCAGAAGAATATTGTGATTCAATTCTGGCTGTACACTGATGTATAGTACAACATTATTGATTGTTTTTATAAATTGCTTCCAGTCGGATGCTTAAATGCCGCGCCCTATAATGAACCTTGTCTCGTGGAACCCGTCGGATGCATTTAAACAGTCAGATTGAAAGCTCAAGCACAAAATACCCGCTAAACTTACATAATGCTGCAAATATTTATGTTACATGGCGTAAATCGAAATAGCCGAAAAATGGTTTCTAGAAAAGAAAGTTCATTTAAGTTGTATTGAAACTGGTATTAAAAATATTAAGGATTTAAAACCAGTATCTTCCTGATGGCTCAGTTGGTGCTTCCTTGTAAATAATTGTTCAAGGGAGTAAAATATATAAATCACACAAGATTTTGTACAAAGAATTCAAACTTGATCGCAATTTGGAGGCTGTTTTTAATAACTAATCTACACTTTTACAGAAAACCAGTTACTATATTATATTTATTGTCCGAACCTTTGCTGACTATCTTAATTAGTTTTTCGTTATTCGACGTTTTTTTAGAATGATGATGAAATCAGCTTTAATAGGAACATCCAATTCAGCAATGTTAAGCCGCATTAAAGTGCTAAGCGATAGTCACTGACGAGCAGGAATGCCAAGGACGTGAGTAATCTCGCCGACTGGATATGAACATTTCCAATTTTACTATTTAAAAAAATGCATAGAAATACGAAAAATTATAGTGTTTGATTGCTGTACTCCGCAATTGGATACAACTGTTATGGCTTGTGTTTCATGTATCCTAGAGAGAATAAAACACACACTCACCTGTGCAGAAATGTTGAGCCCAAAGAGCAGCCAGAAATCGTGCACAGATTGAGCAATTATTAGCACAAAAGAAATATTTTGCTTCGCTTTTGAATTGATTTTATGTCCATTGAGAGGATGCACAGAACACACAGCTAAGTAAATGGAGAAAAATAAGTGAAGTGGAGCAATTCGATATGAATATGTCAATTTGCATTTACTAAATTATTATGAAATATCAACACTTCTCGAAAGATATTAACAACGTTGAATTTAATAAGTTTTTAATTTGTGTGTCAACAAAACTTCCAGTGGAAATAAATATTTAATTATCATAGAAGTAGCTGATCACAGTTGGTTTGTTCTATATAACTTTGAAGATCAAAATAAGTTATTTTTTACTGGTGGTCAAACTCCACAATAGGTGAAGTACGCTCAGAAATTTATTATTTGTCTAAGATATTTTTTTATACATATTTGTTTAACAATTTGAGACAAAATGATGTAAGCATTTGTCAGGTTACCTGTCCATAGTATTGCATAGCACTACTTATGAGCCAGCCTTTTTATTTCTTTTTGCACGCTTTGATACTTTCTTAGTTAAAAATTTGTACTCTAACTACAGTCTAAACCCAGCAGTCATGAGTTACTAATACGCAATGTCATACATGCTGCTCTTTGGAGGGTCGTAGCTATAGTTTTAGTAATAGATTATTATTGTTATACATCTCAGTGCTCTAATATCTTTTTTGACTACTTAAATGTTATCGCTTTTCTGTCACATACTTTCTCTTTCGTATGATATTGTAATTCATTCAATCAATATATGAATATATTTTTATAACGGCACTAAAAATATTGAACTCTTCATTTCAGACTTATTTTTTTACGTGCTTTTTTTTACTTATTTGAGTGAATACCTTTGTCATTAGCCTTTCAAACACTGCACAAGTTCATTACTTTTCATTGCATACTTCAATATAGCCCATCAAAAGTCAAATGGCAGTTAACTCTTCATTTTATTTTATGAACTGAGTGCCGCTCGCGAGCAACCGTTTTCACATTTTTTCATTTGCATATTTAAGCACACGTCGGAGACTAAAATAATATATATAGAAATGTTCAATAAGACGATCTGAGTCGATGTCAGTCTGTCCGAAGGTCTGTCTGTATACACACGAACAAGTTTTACAGTTTTTGAGGTGTTAATCTGAAATTTTGCCACATTCGTTTGTACCGCGGAAGCTACTCATTTGAAGGAACCGCCAATATAAGATCACTATTCCACATACATATGTATACATAGCTACCATACAACGATCGGAGTCAAGTTCTTGATTTCTTCATTCAATTAAGCACGAGGTATTGTTTTTTAAGGGGTATTATAGCATCGGTTTGAGATTATTATTGCAGTTTCTTTAAAATAAACCGCAGCAATGGCTCTTGGCAAAAGCAAACTGCAACTTGGAGCACATTAAAGTTATGAAAAGAGTCGTACGCATTCTTCTTGTGCATGTGAATAATTTATATAAATTTTATGACTTTTATGCAGACATCACACCAACGAAACATAAAAAGCTCTAACCCTTAATGGCATTACAAATCATACTTACTTTGAAGTTGCTTTATGTTACACTACCTGAGAGCCATACCTAGTGGCAGCAGAGGTACAGAAGTTGTCTTTCACAAACACATCCATACAGTCAGCTTTTAGTTAAATATACATTTCACTTTGCGTAGAAAATAAAAAAAAAATCACAAGCATGCAAACGTTCCGAGAGGATGTTGTTATGTGCCAAACATTTTTTAGTTCTCATTATAAAGTTTTTATACTCCTTTTAAATTCCATAGAAATGTGAATGAGTGAATGAGTTGTAGGTAATGTGAGTGAAGTTGAAAAGTGTTTGCAAATAAAAAATTTTCTATGAAGTTTCATTTCAAAAATCTGTTTTACAAATTTATAAATTTGTGACACTCTTGAATTAATTTATTAGTAGAGTTGTACTTTTCACGATTTCTAAATAAAGGCTTACTTTTATTAGATTATTACACTTACCAATATTGCAATAAGTTCGTTTTTATAATCACAACGATAATGTGCCTGTAATCATCTGACCATACGCTTGAAAGTGTTTGGTGATAGAACCGAATTTGTAAAGTATCTGCCATTCTCTCGCCATTTGTTTTTACATTATTTTCTTTTATTTTTAAATGATGGAAAGGAGTGACAAAAGAAAGGAAACCAAAAAAATAATAATATTATACTTATATATCTATAGGCATATATGCGATAACTAAACAATTAGTGACGCATTCTTAAACCGTCTTAATTTATAGATGTTTATTCAATTTTTAGCTACAATTCCTAGAATTAATGGACTTAGAAATAGCTCGCAGACGAAAACTTGTTCCATTTTATATAAATAACAAGTATTATGTGTCTATTTTTACCAAGTTAATAATATCACTCAACTTTTACTTGCAACGCTTAAAACAACTGTACGTAAATAGCACAAGGTCATCAACGTTTAAAAACACAACTAAATATACAATAATGGCCTGAAAGTACTCTGCTTTTAATGACACGCTTAGAGCGTTAATCAGTTAGGTTTGTGTTACGGGCAATAGCAGCAAAAGTATCAAGGTGTAGGAGTAGCAAACAGGGTAGCAGTGAGATCTAGAAACAAATTAACGTGATCAATAAATATTTGCGTAAAAATCACTACATGAAAGAAAACAAAGTTTTTATGTTTCCAACTTTAAATTATTTAAAATTTTTTTATCAAGTTTGTCGTGATTAAACTTCATTTCCATTTGCTCAATCGCTGAAGTAAATTAAATATCGTACAACCCAACTTAATGAAACTTATTTACTTTTAATTGAATTTAATGACGTAATTTATTGGTCAAATGTATTCAATATATAATAGTCTTTATATAGCATTCCTAGTCTACGAACATGTTCTTTAAGAACTTTCCACTGGGTTCAGCAATTTATTTATTTTTCGGAGATAAGTTTAATGTTCAGAAGTTATCCTGCCGATTTCTAGTTAAAAATTTTGCCATATTATTTTTATTACATAACAAAAGTATTAGTACTTAGTAAGTAATTAAAGATCAACTTGCCCCTTTCGTTGATATCTGTGCTGATCCATAAAGTGTGATGAGCATTATAGTCAAATGCTAATATAGTCAAACAACGGTATGTTTTGCTGTTCCGTATAAGCTCTTTAATCAGCTCTGATAGTACTTTCTCTTCTTCATATGGCAGAAAGCACGACACCAGCCAGTATTTGTTACTGCCCTTATCCCAGCTAACTGCTGTGTGTCGACATTACTATGGCTATGTAACATGAAAACATAAAGTTTTTTGTTAGACATTATACAGGTCCTTCGCAGTTTTCTATGTTTAAATTATATATAATACATATATGTGCCCTCAGTCCACATCTCATGACTCCTGAGTGAGGACGACGTCAGGCTGTTCTGCCGCCATGTGGTTAATTAGAGCTGGAGGAGCTAATTTGCTGAGATGGAGATTAATTTGAAAAGGACGTGTTAACTATTGTCGTATCATTTTGTTTCGACTAGTGATATATAGTTTCAGTAAGATATAATTACATATATTTTCTCTGCATAGAACCGTTTAGGCGCGTAATATTTTAAATATTTTTCTAAAAGCAAAATAAAATAGTCGAGATACCACAATTATCAAATACATGAAACCCTTAAAAACTCACGTACAGCAAAATCTAACAACAGTGCCATTTCCAGTTTTTGTAAAGCAAACTTTTTGCCGACATTTTTTTATCCACTTCAACGAATCCATGCCAACGTATTGAGAAAGATTGAAAAGATATCCCTGCTTCGACTTCACTGCGCTCGGCACAATTGGTAGCCATGAAAATGCCAAAAAGCAATAGTAAAGTGCAAGTAATTGAGAAATTGAGATAAAACCGAAGATTTGTGCAAACTGAAGCTTTCTGTAGATAACTCTGCGCACTCATGTCTGCACGGCCAAACAACCGAATCACAAGTTCAATGTGTGAGTTCAGAATCTAAAGGCTTATCAATTTTACTTCTAGCAAGTGTATCATTAGGAAATGTGAGTACATGTATATGTGAGAATGCGTGAGACTTTTCTGATCCAATCTACTGAATTTAAATATTTGTACTCTTTGATAAGTGTAAGGGAAAACTTTTCCAATTTAAAAACAGCTGTCTGTGCACTTTCTTTCGCCAATCATCGTAAAGACACTCGTAGTCAAATAATTGGCAGAAATGGAAAGTTAAACTTTTTTCCCTTTAGAGCATATTACGGAAACACAAAATTAATATCTCGTAGTTTCACAGGAGATTTGAAATAACACACACAACTTAAGATAAAAATCGAATTTAATATATGAAAGTTTCGGGTTATCACCGATTCAGTTATATAATTGATAACCAAAAATTTAAAATATTTGTTGACGAATCTTACCAACGTCAAGCAGTTAGCTTGATTTATTCTAATCATATTTATCTACTCTTAATAATAGAAGAAATAACTATTCCGATTGATTGTTTGTTCCCGGGTAATAAACTTAGATCCAAGGCCCATCGCCTTAGTACTCGGATACCTTGGTAGTCGCTAATTATTTCTGAGTTCGTTTATTTGTCGCATATTATATAGCAAGACACATATTATAAAGTAATATTAGGTTTTCGCGCACTTCGCTCAACTTGTGGTCAACCTCCACCTACTGAGCATATTATTCGTAACACCATCACACTTCTTGTGACCCAACATTGCATTCATTATTGTATAGTGTTCGACTGAATAAACTACGTCTAGTACGCAGTGAAGAAAATATAGCAGGCGTGACTGAAAGTGTACAAGAAACCAAAGGAGAGTCGATTTGGCGCCGTTCGCAACAACTCTGACTGACATATGGAACGACTTCGCGCATTTTATGTCGAGATCTTAAATTGAAAGCATATAAAATATGGCTAGTGCAAGAACTGAAGACGCTCGGCCTTCATCATCGCTTCGCTCCACGGGGTCTTGAAAACTTCCAAGAAGATCCGACGTTTTTGCGGCAAATTTTGTTCAGCGATGAGACCCATTTATGGTTCAAAAGATGTGTAAACAGGCAAAATTGGATGTGTGACGAAGAGCAATCTGGCATTTTATTCAGAAAAGCAACCGTTTGGTGTGGTTTGTTGGCCGGTGGAATCATCGCTCTATATTTCTTCAAAAATAATACCGGTGAGAACGTTACCGCACCATGATATCCGACTATTTGATGCCTGAAATTGAAGCTCGTGATGTCGACGACATTTGGTTTCAAGAAAAGGGCGCCACTGTCCACGCATCGTATCAACCAATGGATTTATTGAGAAAACAATTCGGTGAGAAGATAATTTCGATCGTGTCATATTACAACGTTAAACTTTTTCCTGTAGGCATATGTTAAGTGTAAGGTCACACTTCGATACAGGCCTTAGGGCAAAATATTAGGCGTGTCATTCACCTTTTACTAGTCCAAATGCTCGAATGAGCCATACTCAATGGATGGATCATCTGAGACGTCGCCGCGTCAAACATTTGAAGAAGATCATCTTCAAAAAATAAATGCGGGATAATGTTTTGTTAAATGACAATAAATGTTTCCCATTAAATTTGAAGTTTCTGTGTTTCTTTTTTAATAGGGAACCTCCTAATGGATCATCCTTTATATTTATACTACTATATAATGAATATCCAAAGCTTTTTAGTGAAATGAAGCCGGACAACAATTTTCTTTTGCGCCTCAATTTTTCTTCCAACTAATATTGATATATATGTTACATGAGTCGCCTATTACATATATAAATTACAATCACTCCGTGTAACTTAACTAAACAATGTAAGTAATATGTCAGTTTAAGGCAATTCATACATGTACAGTTGTTATTAACACTCGTAAAATGACAAATTCGATTATAATTCAATCAACGTAAATTAAACTGTCGGAAATATTACATTGCCAACGGCTGAGTAATTTAAGTGACGAATTGTAGTCATATATTAAGCCAAGCATAAATCATCATATGCAAATTTACTGACTGAAATTGTAATCATACTTCACACATGCATATTTGTATATAGACTTAATAGCGTTAGCTCGGTTTATCGATTATTATGCGACGAGGCAGCCAATGAACTTTCCCACACAGCCATTTCGTTTTGCAAAGGCATTTGAGTGCGACTGAACTGTGGAATGCCGGAAATGCAGCAACAAATTATGCAGCCAACAACTCAGTGTAACTGAAATGGTAATGGCGTCACTGACTGCATTGCAAAAGGCACTTTAACTGCTCATAAATACAAAGTTTTTTAATTTTTGGGCAAATATGCATTTGACTGTGAATAATTGCATTGCACTCGCCATGCATGTGTGGCATTTGTTTGTTATCACTGCCGTTGGCTTTGGTATTTGCAAAAGCGAGAATTTGCTGTGAATTTCGTATTATTTGCTGTGCTTACTTGCATTCTTTGATGTGTGATTTTTCTGTGTATTGCGGGAAAGCACTCAAAATGTTGGCTATGTGTAGTTACTTAATATATGAATATGAGACAGGGTTGGTCATTTTGTTAGAGAAGCTTGTCAAATGTGAGACGTGATGTTTTAATTGAAAAATTTCGTGATGAGGAAGTTGGAAGTAGAATTGCAGTAATGTATGGTATGAAATAATTTATGGCAATAAATAAAATTAATGCATTTGGTACAATGTTAACCTTTAATGGGTTGAAATTGCTATATTCGCAAAGCTTTTAATACAAGACTCCAAAAAAAGACCAAAAATAGAAATAATCACATATATGAATGTATTCACAATTTATGCAAAAATAATGCGTATTTATAAATGTGCTTTTTAAAAAAATTAAAAATTGTAATTAAATTTCCTGTGCGAAAAGCTTAGTTCATTTATAGACATAGATTTAGCACGCCCATTTATGTCATATACCTACACCGTTATATTTCTTCCTCAGCTTATTTTTTAAATTTTTGAAACAAAGCGATATGTCTTGCGCATCGACTTACATTATATTTGAACTTTTCCGATGAAACATCAAAGGAAATTCCTTAAAGACTTGCTAATGGAATTAATGTTACTCATACGCCCCGTTGAGCGCATCAAACGAAGCATTTTCCATCAACCAAGGGTAATTTAATAGTCTATTTTATTTCAGTACGTCAAAATGGCAGATAACAGCATTTCCGTTGCAATTTGTAGCTTGCATAATTGGAATTTCGGTAAAGTTAAAACGAGAAAGCGATGGATACACAGTACACAATTAATTGAGACAATTCGCATGATAAGACGATAAACGCATTAAGTTAATAAAACCACAAAATGTTGAAACTATTGTTCTTTCCATGTTATTTAAAAAAACAGGAAAAACTTTGAAAATGTGAAAAAAAGTCACTCAAAAGATGAGCTCATAATATTAATATTAAGAGCCTCATCTTTTGATGACTTTTTTCGCATTTTCGAAAACAAATTTAGCCTAAGTTTTTTTTATAGTTCGCATGAAAAAAATCGGTTTCATTAGAATGACTTTTTCAACACTATTTGTGTAAATTTTAAGCTTTTAATTTAATATCTTTATTTAGCAATTTACTTATACTTTTAAAGAATTTTGGAAATAAAACTACTAATCTTCGAACAAACGAATTAAATACGTAAATTTCATCATGATATCTATTTTTACAAAGCCAGCTTGAACTAATCGAAAAATAATTTCACTCTACTCGTCACCCTGATCAAAAACAACTAACTACTCTTTTAAAACAGCAACCGTACACAAAACAAATAAGTAATTAATATAAAAATCATTTCGTTGAGTGGTTATTGTGCGGATGTAAACATCCACTGCCAGTTCTGAATGAGATATCCTGTTTTTCAGTTGAAAAAAAAAAGGTTGCCTCAGAATGACCCTATTGAACACTCAAATTTAAGGAATTTAATCAAGCAATTTACTTACACTTTTAACGAATTTTGGAAATAAAACTACTAATGCAAACGAATTAAAATTAAATCAAGTAACTATTCTGCCACAAAGCCACTGAACTAATCGAAAAATAATTTTCACGCGGTTAGCCAAAAACAACTCAACTACCAAAACAGCAATACACAAAACAACTAAGTAATTAATAATTTCCTATTTCGTTGAGCTTCGTGTGCAAGTAAACATCCACTGCGTTCAATTAGATTCAAGAAATAAATTGTTTAAAAACACGCACAAATAACAAATAAAATATTTGGAAATTTATAAAATTGAGTTATTTAAATATGAACAACAAAATTTTGAACCAACTTTCAGTATAAAAGCAAATATTGGTTTTAATTTTAAAAATATATTTTTTTTCGATGTCAACAAAACAATTACAAAAACACATTTGTGCTTAAATTTAAGCATACTTAGAAGCAGTTTTTTGCAAAAGAATTTCAAATTACAAAATTTAACACTAACGGTTGATCGAGCAACATTAGAAAGAGATAATTTTCAAAATATAAATGTCGAATAATGTTCTTTCCAATGAAAATAAATATTCTCCATTAACTTTGAAGTTTCAGTGCTTTTTCTTTAAAAAAGTAGGGAACCACGAAGTGGATCACCCCTTAAAGGTACCAAAAAAGCAAATAAGTATTAAAATGTTTTATTTTTTCCATACTAAAAGGCAGTATAAACAAGTACTTAGTAAAATAGACTTTACAATTGAATGCATAATGAATTATTTGTATTTTATTAATTGGCAAACTTCCAGCAGTTTATTAGTGAATGGAGTTTAAGTCTACAGAAAGACACTAAGATAAGTTGTTCGTTCTGTTCTGTCAAAATTTTCCATTGCAAAAATGGATAACGCTGCTTTCGAAGAGCGAAAATGGAATTGACAAAAATTGCTCTGAATATCACTATATCACTTAAGCGCAGTTTTGTATGATTCATTTGTCTTTTGTTGTTATGTGTTTCTGCCAAATTTCTTTTACATATTTCTTCGTTCTTCCTATCTATTTATATGCTAAAGTTTAATTTTCAAATGGAAATCAATTACTATATTGTTTTCACGTTACAACCAAACTTTTTATCTTTTTTCCAAGGAAACTGAGTTCACATAAAACAGCAATCAATAATTAATCTACAACTTAGCCACTAATGCATTGCCACTTCCACAAATTAAAGCGGTGAGTATCCCACCCAAACACATGGAATTAATTAGCGGCACTTTTCACTTGCCATTTGCGCTTGCTGATAGCTGATAATCTCAGGTGTCAATTAATACCATCATCTGCTTCAAGCAATAAATGCTTTTTACCGCTTCCACTGTTGTTGCTCTATTCGCTTTAGTACATACTTCAGATGCAATGGCTTTATTCAAGCGCTTAACTTGTGGTATACAAATGTATGTATATACTATGTTTTAAAGTAAAGAAATAGTAAGCCAATGGATTTAATTGATATAAAACAAAGGGTGTAAAATAATTTCATAGCTTCAAGTAATTTGAACGAAAGCTTGCTTCTAAAAATAAAAATTGACTGCTTGATGTGGTTATTGGTTTGGTGGACCGTACTTCTATCGAAATTTAGCTGGTGACGTCAATGTAGAGCGGTAAAGATCGATGATAACTAACTTTTTATGGCCGCTATTGGAAGAAGTTGATCTGGACAACATCTGGTTCTAACAAGATGGGATTATGTGTACACTGTACAGCTCACGCAACAACCGAATTATTGAGAGAAAAGTTTGGAGATTCGAATATTTCAAGAAATTGTGACTTTGAATGGCCTCAAAGAAGTTGTGATTAAACACCATTACACTACTTCTTGGGAGGTTAGTTGAAGTAATTGGTCTTTAACAATATACCATACTCTCTTCAAGCTTTAGAAGTTAATATTTAACGTGCTATTCATGGCATACGACTCGACTTAGTGGAAAAAGTACCTGAGAATTGGGTTCATCGTATTCGTTCCTGCAAAAGAAGTCGTGGAGGTCATTTTGATGATGTTCTATTCACAACTTAATTGTATATATGGTGTTTCAAATTAATTAAAAAAATACATTTGAATTTCTTTAAAAATTAGTGTGTATTTTTTTAAGAATTCATACCACCCTTTGGAAAACTTTGTATAGTATTCTTGTTCATATAACTTATGATAACGGAAACACTTTTTTTCTTTTTTCATTTAAATAAAAATAGAAACACTAATTTTTGATAAAAATATTTCAAAAGGTATAAGGTATCTGTCATTATAATTTTGGTCAATTTTTGACTACGAGCTCCAGTCAGGCACAAATTAAATTCCGAGTTAAACATCGATAAATAACATTAAATTTTCAGCAGTACTTTTATCTGATCAGATTCAATAGGAAATCGGCATACAGATTATGCAAAAGCTGTGTTTGCAACCTGAAGTTTTGCATAACTAATGTAAATAGTGTTCTCTTCTTGATTTATTGTGCCTTTAGGTAATTTTTATCAAGTGCTCACAGTTATCTACAAAAGACGTATAGCAAATATATGTAAAAAATGCAAATTACTACAGTAAACTTAACTGTGACAAGGTTAAACAAAGCAGAAAGCAAATAATAATTCCTTCACATTGACAAACAACACTTCGTCTCTTCTTCTAGATTTGCTTATCAACCTTTTTGATCTCGCTGCAATTTGTCAAGGCATGTTTGTAAGTCAAAATTCTTTTTGTAATTATTCCAACAAAGTAGAATTATAACTGAATATTGATCCTCAAAAACACATAAAACCAAGGAGTGAGTGATTCGTTGAAATTAATTTAACAGTTTCGGCATCATTCTTAATACAAACTAACGAAAAGGCGCTCATTTATGTTGAAAACTTAAAAATCTGAGTATCTGCGAAACTAAGAAGATCAAATCAGGGATAGGAAATAGAGGTAGAGACGAGTATAAATATATGTCGGCGCTCCCTAATAGTGTGTGGATGTTGGTATGCGTGTATGAGTGTATGGGTATACAGTCTCGGGAATTTCATCAGTAGACTAAGTTCATCATTATTGCATTAGCCGTTGATTGTGCTGTGATTGGTTGTCTGCATGTTGTCACTTCAAGAAGTACCGTTTTACCTGGGCGACAGCGTAGCGTGGTAGTGTGGTTCGGTGGTAAGCACAAAAAGAAGAAAACGACAAAGAGTCAGTTGTATATAGAACTTAATAGCGTGAAGCCGAAACTCGCTGCTCTACAACGATGTCAATAGAAAATAACTGTGCTCCAACATATACATGTATTTATTTTTGAATGTTCACACATATATAATTATGTACATTTTCATGTTGCGGAAGTGTTTCATGCAAATGGGTGTTTATTTGTTTCCTAATTAGTTTTAGTGCTGAGCAAAGTTTAACTGCTGACAAAGCAAAACTCTACGCAAATAGTTATACACATACATACATACCTATTAATAGCATATATAAACATAGTGCTAGCTTAATATCGAAATGTCGTTAAATTTACCCTGCTCTTTCCGTTAGCCTTGTTTGTAATTAATTATGCACAGAAAAGTTAAGTCGTCTTGGCATACGTTGCGTATACGTGACATTTGTATTTAATCGTTCGCAACGCGCATTTATAGCAGTGTTAAGCTTTATTTGATTAGCAGACATTTTTAGGAGAAGCATTTGGGTATTTGGGGTTGTGCGAAAAATATGTGTTGGTAATTTGAGTGCTTAAATTTCGATCATGTTGCTGGGTGTGCAAAAAAACAAAACTATTACACTGGCCTACAAAAAAATTTTTGGTTCGGTATAGTAGGTAGGATGAACCACATTCCCGCTACTAGATGTTTTTTTCTTCTTTCTTATGAAGAAGAGCTGATATGGAAAATGTGACTTGTTTTCTCGTATCAACTCAAAAAATACATCCAAAATCAGGTATAAAATCTTAGGCACCAAAATGAGTGTAGGCCAGTGTTATGCATATCTTGGAAAACTATGACTGGCTTCTAAAAATATATTTGATATTTACATGGGTTTCCGAATGTTTTATATTAGTTCAAAACGCCTTGAATATATTTTACAGGTATCCCTTATTTAATTCTAAAAATACAATCCTCGAATAACACAGAGTTCGAATTACATGAAGTCGCGAAAATGCCTGTTAAAAATTGAGTATAGTTTTGCTTCGAAAGAAGTATGTAGTATGACGCAATAATGCATTTGAATCAGTCGTTGAACATATTGAAAAATCCTTTTAAATTTTTAAGTTTTATATTAGTTTCAAATTTTATAACTAAAAATAAAAAAAAATTTGTTCTTGAGATGTTTTCTTAATTAATCGCCAAATGTATAAATTTGAAAAATTTCGTGCGGTTTTAATAGCACGGAGGTTCCAAAATCGTATGATTTATTAGTATCAGTGTGTTATGATATACTTAAATCTTTAAATGCGTTTTTCTCCAAATCGTGTTTTCAAACTCGATTATCAATATTTCTCTTTATCAATTTTTGTTCAATGGAATTTAATAATAGTTTAAAAATAGATCAGCCTTGTACTGCATGCCACAAAACTTCTCAGTAACAAAGCATCTTTAGCGACATTAAACAAAGATAATATATAACGATTAGAAGTGATCTTAAATATTTGTTGTTTCCATAAATATCACAATTTTGCTCACATATAACTCATTGTGCAAACGAGTATTCACTTCTACATCATTTGGTACGCTTTTACGCTTCATTAGCTTTTCATTATTTTCGTCCTTCAAATTCAATGCTAACAATTTTCCGCTTGATGAGAGCATAAAAACAAGAACTTAGATAGCACTTTCTAAGCACACTTAACGCCTCTACCTAACGACCTTCGCGTCTGCGTTTTACACCAATTAGCACTTTTTAACAAATATTTATTTTATCTTAACCATCTTTATCCCTTTCGTCCATTTCGCTTCTTTTACACGGCCACTGCTCTATTTTCTCTTAGTTTCTACCATGGCATGTATGTATAGCTTCAATGTGCCATATGCAGAAGACCTTCTAACTGTATAGTGGGCGTTCGCATAATAGTAGTGGCCCTCATTTAAGTTTCTCGTTTTACTCAAAGCTGAGCGCTTTGCTTAATAAAGCGTGTACTTGACATTCTTCCATCGGCTTACTCGCGATTTGCGTTTGTTTTTGTGAAACTTTTTCTTTGCTTTAATTCAATTTACAAAGTGTTTACAGTCATTTGTTGGTAGTAGTGTGTGCCAAAACTCAAAGGGTGTTCTTAAGCCGTGGCGGTAGACTTCAGTGATTCGGTTATGGTAGTCAACGTTTGAAAAGTTTCAAATGGAAGAAAACTTCTCTCTCTCGTACTTCCCTTTGAACAAGTAGGACCTTTGGGATTTAGGTGTTACTCATCATATTACTACTACTGTGTTCACAATCTATCTTAGAAGGAATCTTTTGATGGACTTCATATGTGCGCCAGTATACATTTATCAATATAACTAAATTTGTGCGTATATGCGTTGAATTATTGCATAAGTGTTCGCATCATTTAGGTAAGCAACAGCAACGATGCTGTTGAATTTTATTTATCCAAATGCGTTATGGTCCTTCCTTCCACAAAACTTCACCAGTAAACGTACGCATTAGCTAGAAACCACACTCGACAAGAGCAATAAATTTCTAAATAAACTCATGCCACCTGCTGATATTGAGCCTTGAATCTCTTCAAGTGTGTGATTTATTGCCGTGCTTATATTTTATAGGCAGAATTACAATTGAAATCTCGGTGGTTTTTGTTGTTACTTTACTTATATCTTGACTGGAAATAGCAGTACTGAAAGGTGATTTAAAATAACTAGCTCTTTAAGTGTGCACATTATTCAGTCTTTCCTCTTCTGTTAAAAAAAAATCAATATATTTATTAAAGAATGATATTGAAGTAAGATTACAAGTGTGTATGTATTTTATATTGAGTAGAATGGGTGTAGCCTATTAGCTTGAATGGTACTGGCAGTTAAATTTACTAAGCTTGCATATTCTTTAAATTGCCTTTACTTATACTTTTAGAAAAAACTTTATTTTAAACATTCTTAAACATCTTTGTTGGAATTTTAAATTTTTTGTGAGAATCAAATGTATCTTGGTTAAGATAGAGTGGAAAGCATCACTATTATTATTAATACGTGCATGGTTTATGTGGAGAATACGTAAATTTATATTCTAGTCAACACTCTTTTTTCAGCTATTACTTATAGTGTTAAGCGGGCTTACAGGTAATCAAGCTACAATTTATTGCACATAAAAGACCTTTGTCTGGCTTCACGGCTGAGTTATAATGACTACAATCTACTGGAAAATGCTCGCGAGCTGAAGGTAAATGAATAATTCCTGATAGTCGAAAGCATACTAAAACCACTGCGATGGTTATCTTTGGACGAAGAAAGAAGCTAGACGAAGCGCAAAAATTTAAATGGAGAAGTGAGTGTGAAAACAGAATGGATTTATTACAAAGGAAATGCAGGACGTCAACGGCAATCACACTTCATCCTTCTACTGCATTTTTGCACTCACTGACTGGAGACTCCACAATTTCGTTACATAATCAATTAAGCAGAAAATTAAATTTTAGAGCTGCATGCCACTCTTTTTATAGACACAGAAAACTTTGAAGTAATTCAGAAGCCAATAACGGTTGCTCAAGATCACGTACGCCGTTCTTCTATCTGACTTATAGAGCTAGCGGCAATAGTTACGTTAAGTCTATTGTTGTTCGGTTCATTTTATAAATTAATGAATACAGCATAAATACTGGCTGCATGATACCCTATTCCGAATGGCTAGTATTGATTCTTGATTTTTGCACAATTCAAGCGCTCAAAATAATTATTTTATATTTTATGCTTTCTGCGGTTTGCATGTTTACGCATATTTTCTTTAAATAAAATATAGAAATACTCAATTCAGAATAAAAAAAAGATTTGAATTACTTATATGACGTGGTGTACATACAAAAGTCTCTTGGGGTGGTTGCAGTCAAGGCAAATTTTATTCACAAACTGAGTGGCCATTCGCTTTTCTTACAATTTCATTTGGCTAAATTTCGTCGGACCATTGGTTGCCTAGCTAAATTCACGTTTTTGTCATTAGCTATTGAGCTACATTCTTGTTATTTCTTCTTTATCTCATTTGTGCTTCTTTCATTTCACTTATTCTATGATGTCCATAAAAGATTAAGAAGTACTTAACTCTTTATTTTATTTCATGAAAATTTTTATATTTCATATATATTAGCTTCATTTATGTTTTATCCTAATATAAACATATGATAAACAAGTATATATATATATATATAAAGGAATGTATATTTTATAGGTACTCTGAGTATTTTTTTATTTTCTTCTTATCTGGGAAAAACACTTAAATCTCGTTTCGATTGGCGTCAGTTTCAACAGGCCTCTCCTTATTTGAGTCCCGAACTCCTATCTATTCAGGAGGCCAAGCTGAAGTTCAACGGTAACCTTCTTATATACATATGTGTATAAATGATGACTTGACGAGCTGAGTAGTTATGTGAACAAAACTTTAAGACATGTCCGTTTGGTATCAAAAAACGTTTAAGTTTCAAAATTTGTTGTTTTTTTCATAAATGATCAAAAAAAAATGTCCGTATGGTATAAAAAATTAAAAACAAAACAGGAATTGTTAATTTCAAGAAAAGTTCTTCATTAAAAATGTGTACTAAATGTTTCAATTTATATTATTATTACGCTTACAGCGATTTGCTATTTGATTTTTATTTTATAATGATTTTTAAATTCCCTGGAAATTTTTCGTTGATTGGCATTGCCATTTGCTTCATCGTTGCACAAAATGAAACACAACTCAAATCTATGCAACTTATTTACTTTTAATTGACCTTTGACTGCTGACGTAATTTACTATCAAATTTGCCATCTAACGGTAATGTAAATGTAAATTTCCGTTTAATCGCTGCCAACAAATTTCGTAGAAAATAAGCTAAGCATTTCTACAAATAGTTGGGAGTGAAATGATGTTAAGCGAGCATAATCAGAGGACGTGTGCAACGAGAAGGGCGAAAAATGTCAACAGAGTGACGCCACTGGTAATAAAAGAGGCGTCTATAAAGTCAACAGCTGTACTCGCGCCGAAATAACCGTCGCTGCACTCGCCTTTATTTGCATTCCGAATTTCCGGTAATTGCTTTGGCTGTTGAGTTTCGCGCTCTAATTTAATCACCAGCTGCAGTCGTTGCACTTTGCACTCTGTGACCTTTAACTTTATTATTTCATCATTTCTGAACTGACGCATGGTGATATTTTGAGCAAACGTCGTTCTGAGTTTAGCGTAAATCGAATTTTTGAGAGAATAATAAATCATCTTGATAAATTTTTTTGTTTAAATATAAATCATTTTTGTTTTTTTTTTTAACAGTTTTTAGCAGTAACTTGCATACTAATGCAGAAACATCCATTTGGAGCGCACACTTCACAACATTCAGCGATATAACTCACTTTTACAAGTCGTATATTCACTTCTCGCTATCAAATTTTCCATCGTGGGTTATTAGCTAAGTAAGCCCGTAGGCTCATAGCTGTTATGATGGTTTGTCATGCACTTCCACTTAGCAGCGTAGGCTCACTGTAGTACTTTACTCATGCATATTTTTTTCCGGCCTCCGGCGAATATATTTTTTGTATGCCTCACTTTGCAATTTACAGGAGAGTGTGAAGCGGGATTATTTGGCATTAATGTGTACCTTTTGGTGGGCTATTGCTAGGGGCGAATTCTGTAATTTTCGAAACCAAATAACAAGAAGTAATAAACTCAAACCACGTTGTTTAAAGTATGTAGCATATATTTATGAGCACAGTTATTGGCAAATATCACGAATTTTATTTTAAAAGATTGTCTTCGCCATAGATTTATACTCTTTATTTCGCAGTTATCTATCTTCAATTTCTCTTTCGAGACTCATCATACTGACCATGTTGACCAATAATAGCTGTGGATGACAGGGACAAGATTTCTGAGAAATTCCTGGGATTCTTTCGGTGGAATTGTCTCTAAACGTTTTGAAAAAGAAATATTGCAGAATTTTTGTTGAACTTATATAACAGAGACGTGCTCACTATTCCGAGTAAAAACTTTTATTTTTTTCTTTTCTAGCAACCAACTACGTGCTACTGTATCAGTATTTGGAGGCCAGAAACCTGACATACGCTGCTGAACAAATGCATACTTTTTCCAATGAATGGACAACGATAGTCATTGGAAACTTGAAAGTCAGTTCACCTGTGTTGCAGAAAAAAAAAATAACCGGAAAAGAAAATTTCGAAAACATAAACAGAATAAACACACATATACACATTACAGCATCGAAACTAATCCACATGAAACTTTACAGCTGCCAGCCAATGCTATTTTTTGACATTTTCTCCGCAGAGAAATTGTAAATATTAAAAAAAAAAAGCGGTCGGCACGTGCTCTCGAACCTGAGTACCACACAAGTGCACCAATTTCCCAAAAGTTGTACATTGACAATATGGCTGCCGTTTATTTTCTGTTCATGTTAGTGGAGGAAGTCAATGCACTTTACTTTTATATGCCTCACTAGAAGGTGTAGCGATGGCACACACAATTTAATACTTTGAGCGCAAGCACTGCACAGGCTGAGTACAAACACTGCTATGGAAAATTGGATCTCGGCATCTCAAAATAATATTCACAATGTATGATTGTTCGCTATAGTCCAATCGTACGTTTATGTGAAAAACTCAATTATGCCAATTATCCTTTATGAATTTATGAAATGTATGTTTGTTTTGTCAGTCTAGTGCTGAACTAAAGATATTCTGGTGTTAAGCCGAGAATACGGCCCGTCTTCTGCAACGATATTGTAAAAACTTGTTATCCATCACTGTTGTAATTTTTTAAATTTCCACAGTCAGCATGAACACAATACGTGTGCAGCAGCAGAAAAAAGAACAACTATGATCTAAACTGAAACATTGTTTGCTGCATGGGACAAAGTTTGGATATTCTTTCTCTAAAAATAGCAAGAATGGTGACAAAAACTGAAACCAATAACCGAATATTGGAAGACAAGGTTTACGTGACTTCTTAGCGCTCAGCCGTGAAAAATTGCAGCGCGAAGCGATTACTGAGTGCAGCATTAGTGAAGTTGAAATTCATGTGTGGGCGAATATATATGACTTTGTAAACGATGTTAAGAGGAAATATCCTTTAAAACATTATTTTCTATATATAAGTGCACATGCGTACATTTATATATTTGGTTAGGTGAGCGTGTTACATGGCTTCGCGCCCAGTGTCGCTGCTAAATACCAAAAAAAGAAAGTTAGAAAATCCGTTAGCCAGACAACCACAATTTCGTCAACCGATGATAAAAAAATAAAATTTATTGCAATACAATTTTTTGCCTTTTTTAGGTTTTGGCTCGTTTTTCCCCTCCATTCCAAAGACTGTTGACTTGTTGCATGTCAAACTCATAAACCCATGTCTCAGCGGCAGTTATAATGCTCTCCATGAATGTGGGATCGGAAAACATATGATCAATCGTGTCCAAAAAGACCTGTTTACGGTACTCTTTGTACTCTTTTTGAAACAAATTCAGCTTTATCGGAACGAGTCGAGCAAGAACACGTTTCATACCCAAAATATCTACCAAAAATATTTGAACGGACTCGCTAGAGATATCGAGCTCACTTGTTATTCCTGTAAGACTTGCTTGACCGACTTCAGTCAGCATTTGCTTCACTTTTTTAATATTTTCATCAATTGAAGAGGTCGAAGGTCGTCTACAATGAGGCATATCTTGAATGATCTCTCGATCGTCTTTGAAGGCTTTGCATCACTCGTAAGCTGGCATTTTTGATTAAATTGAATCACTGTTAGCTTCTTCCAACATTTGCAATGATTCTGCTTACGAAATTTGTTAGAAATACAAAATTTGAGACAAATCCTTTGTTCGATATGTTTAGCTATTTCAAAAATCAAAACGTCTATTGAGAGGTACCAACTTAATTAACAGCTGTAAACAAACAGGTTTGACTGATCGCGCTCATATTTTACATAGCAATTAAAGATAATTTTGTGAAATATCTTTTACCCGGGTAATTTAAATTAAAATTTGCGGGTGCTTTTTTGTCACAATGTATATTATATTGTCGGTGTCATATCGATATCTCAATAACTAAGAGACTAGTTGAACTCGACAGATAGACATGGCTGAATTGGTCCGGCTCATCGTACTGTATACTTGCTATTTCTTATTTCTTATTTAAATATTTTATATCTTAGGTTTACGTAGATTCGTTCCATACCTCTTTTAGTATATCTTCCCCTAAAACTGGCATTTAACGTGCAATGAAAGAATTCTTCTTCTAAATTTCTTACAAAAGAAGATAACAAAATTTTCAAAATTTTCAGAATGTCCAAAACTTAAGAACTATCGCTGGCTACTATATATGAATTGGGCTTTCTAATCAGAATTGAAAATAATGATTGAATAAATTTTAATTTTTATGACACTTTGCTTTCACCTTGAAACGCATTTTATTCTTCGCTATGCAACTAAGGTTGTGAGTGCAATTAAATAAAGTTCAGCGAAAAAAGGAATTCTGCGAAGCAAGTATCGACATGGGTTCCTCAACTTGTTGTGTGTTAAAATGCACTCCGTATTCAGTTTGGAATAAAGTGTGCTAAATCCACATAATTGCGTATAAGTATGTAAATATGCACGCTATTTTTACAATAATTCCAGTAATTTCCAAGCAGGAGCATTCTCTATTAGCAGAAATTTCTTGCAGCGTTTCCTTGACTCGTTAATTCCGTCCATGAAAATATGTTGCATACAACACCCTTTGCCCACGAGAGCAACAAGGAAAACTTGCGAAAAATATCTCCGGAGTGATATTAGCAATTTGTTCATTAAAGTGACTTTTACATCTGCTACTTTGAGGGCTAGTTTTGTACTTTTCGTAGCAATAAATGTCTGTTCATTAAATGTTAAAGTTAGACTCGGTTATTTTTATCATTGAATTCTTCAGCGGTTAATTTCAAATATTTACTCGTTTACTGAAAACATACAACTTTCTTTAACTCATGTCTGCTCACTCATGTTTACTGCAATTTCTGTTTTCAACAAATTGCATTGCTCATTATGTTCATTTGTATCTTGCCCTTTCATTATTTGATTTGCTTCAGCTACCCAACTGACATTTTTATTGTATCCGAGATGTTGCCTGGGAAACACAAGAATAATTTTCCTTCATACGTTGTACTATACAGCCAGTCTGGAACTACATATATAAAAATATTCTAGCTATACTGTAGTAAAATGCTATTTTATTGAATTACCAAGGACTCTGCATTTTACCTTCATTCGATTATTAAATTTATTTTCCATTGCCTCTTAAGTGGAATTCGAAATGTACTCAGGCTGCCAGCGCATTAATTCCTAGCACGCCTATTTAATTAGCGGCACGCCAGTATAATTCAAAGTTGCCGTTATTTTCAAGTTTAGCGCAACAAAACAGTTATTATGAGTATTCGACCATTGGTATGTTCAGTTTGCATGCAATATTGCTCATGTGGACAACTATGTGAACGATACAATCTCTTATGCCTACTCTCCATCTTTTGTTTTGAATCGCATGACCGCACAATTAATAATAGCAATACGTGCCAATACCGTAAGTAACTATTTATGTAGAGAGGATATTAATTTTCTAATAATGTGATTAAAGTACTTTCTATATATTTCAGTAATTAAAATGTATAGAGTATTTCCACGTTCGTCGTTCGTGGAATGTAAGAAGTAGCCATGGCCGAACGACAACTAGGCAAGCGACTTCACATAACCCCACAAAAAATAGACCAGCGGTGTTTAATCGAATGATCTTGAAGACCATGCCGCAGCACCATGACCATGACACAAGATAATGTGGTTAGCAAATGTTTCTTTAAATAAATTAATTGCTTCGTTGGTTGTATGGTATATAGCACTATCTTGTTGGAACCAAAGGATGTCCACATCAACATACTTCAACTCAGGTTCAAAAATACAATTTTATGACCACCTTTATTTTTAAAGAAAGATGGACCGATGATGTTCTTTTTTCATAGAGCATGCCAAACCATTTAACCAAAACAGAAGTTTATCGCTGCACAATATTTTCTAGAGAAAATCGGGATCGGTTCACCGAACGTGCGACACGCTTGATAATCTTTCGGCTTCACTTCTTACACGAGTTGTGGAAGTGCACGGCCCATTGTTGCAGCTGATGGCGGGTGGACTCATTCTGAGGTTTTGCGATACCCTCCTCCTTGGCAGCAAATGTGCCTTCGATGAGCACTGTGGAGTCTCTGATAAAAATCATTATTGACTGGGGTAAACGTGTTGCGTAAAGGATCCATGGTTCGTCTTGAATTATCGTTAATCTTTAAGAACGAAAAAAACTACGCCTTTAGGGTGATAGAGTAATTTGCTATAATAAAAACCGTTGTGAAAATTAATTGAAATGATTATATTTGAAATAAATTTGAAGCTAATTAATTGTGCAGAATGTATAAGTAGAATATGTCTGTAATACATTGTGGTTGTTGGCTTTATACATATGTGATAGATCCATATATTGATACATATTAATACATACATGTATATATAAATTCTAGCATAGTTTGGTGAGCATAAACAAATGTTATTGAAATTTTGACAAATATGTTTGCCACTGGCCACAGAGTCGATAATATGTACAAAATATAAATATGTGTATAAAGCATTTTAAACGCACATTATGAACATAAATATTTCTGACAACGACAAATATATAAACCAGAAACTATATATAAGAACACACACGTACAAGTGTCATAACTTATGTGTATATGAAATGGGCAATGTGTCATGTGTTAAGCAAAGGTTGTGGTTTTACTCACAGAGTGTTAAACGTTGACAGGTCAAATTACACATTGAGGGCATTTCATGTATGTACGTACGGTTGCCGTTGGCGTAAATGTTGACATTGCCAGTTATAGTTTATTGGGGCTTGTTTTACATTTTAAGAAATTAATTTACGGTTTACATGGAAGCGAGACTTTAAGGCAACTAAATACTTCTACACGAAATACAAAAACATTTTGACAATATTGAGCAAACAACCACATACTTGCGTGTTTAAATAAACTTGTTTATGACTAATACATACCTACTATATACGAAAACATTGTTTATGCATTTAATCGGGGTGAAACCAAGTACACAGTACACAGTAGTATATAAATATGCGTGTAGTTCAGTTTGTAGCAAGCATCAGAAATACTATATGCAGCTGAAAGCGATGTTATTTGTTGTGCAACAACAGTCGCAGAACTTGCTTAGGATACTGCATGACCACTCATGAACATTGTCATTTTTGTTGCGACACATTTGTAATATTTTGCTTATTCGTGTGTTCTGCTTTTAAAGTTTGGATAAAAAAATGAAAACATGGTCAATATGAGGCTTTTTAACACACACATCCAAAGTTTTAAGCGCATCTCGCGTAGTATAGCATTTTAGCCGTTTAATTACGACTGAGACAATTCTGCACTGCAGGACATAAATACGAACAGAATTGCTTTAATGCTAAAGAAATGTGGCTCTGTTGATGGAGAAAGCGCTCATAGAAGAAAAATCTTAAAAATTTTTGCAGTTTACGATTTCTCGATTTAAATCAAGTATGTAACTGGACTTTTCAAAATTATTACCAGTTGTTTTCATATCTGAAACCTGTAAGTATATTTAATGCCAATACCATTGAAAAATAAAGGAGACTAGATTATGTTTTAGTAATACCGAGGTTCGTTTTGAGTCAAGTCGAGTTTGAAGTTTGAGTAACTAGAAGAAGCGCGACCATAGGTGCAGAATGGGGACTATTTTGAAGGCGAATATTTCAAAAAACGAAAATTTTCGTTACTTTCTGAACACACCTCGTATATTTTGCGTTGAAATGATATTGAATACATACTCCTAAATATTTACGGTCGGACTCAGTGCATGTCTTCAATAACACGAAAGTTTGAATATCTCATAGTGATCAGCTGCAGAAACTTTTTGACGACTGCAGCACTCCAGTACACATTACTTACTGCCATACATATCCACAATGTACTTTTATATCTTTTTCTCCTTATTGACTTTACTTATTGGCTTCTTTTGGAATACGTGGCCAACAAAAGTGGATGCAATAACCAAAATGAAATTGTCAAAGTTTGCTTTCAATATCACTTGGGCATTTTAGTGGAGTTCCCTGTTTTAATTTTACTCTCTTCATACTTTACACTTCTTTATCAATTGCTCTCATGTGTTTACTTGCTTTTTTCGTTTACTCCTGGCCAATCCTTGTTGAGCAAAATTGGATGCTGTGAGCAATATAGTGAGAAAGTTTTTAAAAAGTTTGGTTTGTGTTCTTGTTTACACATATTGTTTCGCTGTTTTTTATGTATTTTATAAGGAATTTGCAGTTCAGAACAGACATTTTGTATAACGCTAAACGAGGACTTTGCACACTTGCACAAATATTGTAAAGCAATTTTTATAAAGAGATGATCAGGAAGACGGAAATTCAATTTACAAAAAGGAGGCACATTGTATTGCATTTTAGTAGTTTTTGAAAAATTGCGATTCGTAAAATGAAGCAATTGCTGAATTTTTGCAGCAGTTAACAGTGCTCAAGAGTAAAATTAGAAAAGTGCATTTGCAGGATACTGAGACATGTTGCAGTAGTAGTTTGTAAATTCGTGTTATATGACTTTACTAAAAGTAAAATGCTTGGTATATAAATAATGTCTTATGCAACTCCAGATTTATCTCCTAGATACTAATGAAATGATGCCAGTAATGTATTAAAGGTCGAAGATAAGGTAAAATTGTTGTAAACTTAGCGAACCAAAAATTACTCATACGCCATTGAAAACTTTTCAATTAACTTATAATAACGAATTGTGTAAATATTAGCGGTATTGCTTATTCCTTGTCTGCTGCTAATTGGTCTGGTTGTACTTGAAGCTGTAATTATAAGATGACTTCAAAACATAATTGAAGAAAAGGGCCTTATACCAATTCATCAATTTGGAGTTAGATCGCAATATTTCACAATCGAACAAATTCTTCGTATAACATGCAAAATAGAGAATGCGATGAAAAAAAAGGACATTTGCATTGCTGTTTTTCTTCACGCACCCAGGTGTTCGATAGAGTATTGTGCCATACTTCATAAATTAAAGCTTCTCTTTCCACAGTTTCTAAGTGATTTAGTTGCCTATTACCTGAGCAACCGCTAGTTCAGAATCAAGCAGGGATAATCATATAATAAAAACAGGTGTACGCTAAGATACCTGTTCTGGAACCACTCTTATTTTTTGTTTACTATCGATATGCCTACGTCGCCAAACAGCACAATCGCCATATTTGCAGATGATACCTGCATCATTACGACCGATAAAAATAAAGCTGATTCGTCGAACAGAATGCAGTCTTCAATTAAACAAATTGCAGAATGGACACAGAAATGGCACATTACTTTAAACGAGTTGAAGTCTATTCGTATAAACATACAAAAGTGCTACGTATGTATATCCTCTTACATATTGGAAATGATGATTAATACGTACTCTACCTCTGCGAAAGATCTTGGTATGATGCTGGATGCAAAGTTGAAGTGGAAGAAGCACAAGAAATCAACCTTAATAAAATAAAATAAAATCCCAGTCTACAAACAAACGTTGAAACCTTTTCTACATACGGAATTCAAGTATGAGGATACGCTGCACCATTGTACATCGAAGAAGTGCAAAGATTCCAAAATAAAATTCTGCGAAAAATTGTAAATGGTTCGTGGTACATACAAAATTCAAATCTACTTGGTGATCTTCACATGGATCGATAATTCATTCGGCATCGAAACATGTCACAAGGTTATAAAATCATGTAAATGCTGAAGCCTGACAACTAGGAGAGACTAGAAATAGCAGACGCAGACTAAAAAGAAAAGCGTTTAATGGACTTCTAAGCAAATAGCAAATATTTAAATATTTAGTCTTTAAGACAAAGTTTAGTTTTAGAAAAAAGCTTCTTAGCTTCACTTTAGTAGTAAATATATATATAAAGTATGATATGATAAAAATTATTAAATTTATTTAATTTTTAAATGGAAGGCACACTAACTTTTCCAATTAGTCGTAATCACAGGTGACGATTCATGGATTTTTGAGTACGATCTCAATGAAATGCAAGCATTTTGAGACGATAGAGGGGATCCATTCTGCATGCACCGCGGCCTGCAAGACTATTCCGGAGAATGGCTTCCGTGATACCTTCAATTCTTGGAAAAAATTTAAAATCCTTCTTTTGGAGTGTGCAAGATTTTATTGCTCCATTTATTACATTTCGGTTGTGGTTCTTTGTACCTAGAAATAAACGAACAGCAACACGCGCAGGTGTTTGCCAGCTTCTTAGCAACAAAGTGTCTACTATTCAGAGTGCGAAAACGGTGTACACATAAAAATATGTACAATCACATACCAGCACGAAAAGTTTTGTGTTGCAAAACTTAAGCTGCCTAACTCCACCACGGCTTCCCTGCTAAGCCAAATTTGATCTTTTCAGCCAACAATTTGAGTTGCAATGCTTGCCATTCGACATTGGCAGTTGCATAGCTCTTTAGCTCAGCCTCGTTTTCTTAGTCAGAGTTGTGTGTGTCGAAGTTAAATTGTTCTTAAGCCTAAACTAGCGAATAAAAGTAAATCTAAAAGTTTTGGTGCATTCATAAGAAAGCTTTTTCTCGGACGTGCCTGACGCTTTTGCTGCACCTTTGCAGTTGGAGAAGAACAAACAAAATTGTCACGCACAATGAATGCTATAACCTTGTTTGACGCAAATATGCCAAAAATAGTGATTGCACTCGAAATAGAGGGTCGCAGAATTTTCATAAATTTATCTTATTCATTGTGAAGTAAGAGGTCGGTGATATTTGGACACTTGCTATATAAATCTGAAGTAAATAACTTGCCCTTCTAAATTTCAACTTTATTATTTTCAAACAGAGTATATTCATCCTTGCTATACCATAATTATACACATACATATATGTATGTATATTTTGGGAACAACATGAACGACGGAAAGCACGTACATAAAATATCTGAAAAAGTAAAATAAGTTTATCACTCTGCCAGCGGTATCGCTGTCTTTAATGATGCGCTCAGCGATATCGTAGTAACCACATTTCACACTTCACTTTGAATTTTCCGACATGTAAAGTGTATTCAACGCACACATATACACATCTCTTTCTTTTCGTCTGCTCTTGGAGTGTCGTATTGGCTCATGAAACATGCAACGTGCAGCATGTGCAACATTTACTGCGGATAATAGCGTTAAATATTTATGTACAGAAAACGCATCCACCGGTTGGCTGACTTTTCCGCAAGGCGTGAACTGACATACTTACCTCAATTTGGAGCACTATTGGGCCCTATCCAAACAGCACATGGGTAGTGAGGGATGTGATAGTTGTGGCTCAACACGAATGGAAGGTTTGTGTCATAAAGCAAAAAAGGTTTAAAATAATAAAAAAGAATATAACAAAAAAGTATGCGGTTGTAGCCAAAGGGTTGCCGTTAATTGAACTTTCAACTGTGGGTATGATCATTTTTTGTGACATACATTTCCAAATTAATAGCTGCAAATGGGAGGTTTATCATAAATAATCAAGTAGAAAATTTAATGATTACGAATTCATAGAAACGTACATTGATTTTATGTGGATATAAAGTGTTTTGTATATTTGATCATTTATATGTCTCTAAATAATTTTGGAGAAATTAATTTTAGTTTTATGCTCTCCAACAATTTAACATAATTTTGTCATGAATTTTCCACCGTTTGAATCTCTGCCATTTCCCATTGCAATGTTCATACAAGATGTGACCACTTGCAATGAGCGCCAAGTGAAACCACTTATACATATACAAATATGTACTCGTACATAAAATTTGTGCCCAGCTTTCGTCCCTCACTCACCCTTGCGTCATAAATTTTAGAAAAATTCATACCAATTATGTCGGAAATATTATTTATCACCTCTTACCAATTCATAACCACCTCATAATCCTTAACTCTACATCCATAACACCAAAACTGCGGGCAGCATAAACTTCACAACCAGCACCCTCACAGCGGACTCATCTATTTTCACTGACAGCAATATCGTGCGCGCAGATCAAGTGGGAATACTCATTCGTTATGAAGCGTGCAACTTCGCGCTCTTAAAACGCACGTGCTATGCTGATAGTCGGAATGTTTACTGCAACAGCGCTTGCACACCCACAAATGCACGAAACCATTGCCTTAGGTTTCTATCTGAAGCGAGCGTTTGTTTACTCACACAGTCACAATCGCTATGTATGTTGTACTGTGTGTGTATTAATGTAAAGTGCTCAACAATGTCATGTTAGAGGTTGAGCTGGAAGCTAATTCCACACACAATGACCCAACACCACACGATTCTCTGTGAAAATTGAAACGAAAATGTTTTAAAAAGCAATTAGGGAGTGTACTTGTGCGAAGCCGTTAGAAGCGAGTGACAGTTTTATTGCAAGTAACAATTAGTCCTTCGCTATCATGTTGTTCTATATTGCATCGATTTCTGTTTTTAGTGATAGCATTTGTTTTTTTGCTCAGCGATTATATGGTGTATGTGGGATTACGGTGCTGGGCGGCGTATACGCAACTGTAAAAATATGCGAAAATAAAATTTTTAAAGTGTTGACATTAGTTAATAATTTATTAAAATAAAACTAAACCACACATAACTGCCTAATGCTTAATTTTGTACATAATCAAAAAAAGTGTCTTAACTTCAATCGGAAAGAAAGCTCATATTTCTTAAATGACAAGGTATAATACTAAAATAAAGTTCTAGAGTTTAGTTTATTTAATATTTTGTGGTCCATAGTATGTGAAATATAATTTCGTTAAAACTTTGTTTATATAATTTTGATTTTAAGCGGCGGACAACAAAACAATAGAGCTTCCGTTAGATACAGAATGATAAAAGTAAGCAACTTGTGTACTGTTCAAAACCTCAATTTTTTCGAAAAGAATCAGCAAATTTGGTGGGAACCGATTTAAAAAAAATTTAAAATTTTAAAATTAGTTGTGGTATATCTTTACATAAGATTAATAATACATCATCATATACTTGTACAAGCATAATATATTTGCTAAAATGAAATTCAGTCTGATGTCCACCCCTCTACAAAATCAACTTCCCGCATTTCCTCCGTAATTTACATATATAACAAACTTTTTAAGATGTAGTAAGGAATGTTTTTATTATTTTTATTTTTACAATTTATATATATAAATCTGTTAAAATATGCTTACACTCTCGAATCGATCTCCGTGCTGCAGTTCAGAACTAATGATGCTGTCATTTGTTAAAGTAAAATATTTTTCGAACTCGTAGGTTCCATGAGGACAGGTAGGAGGTGTGAAAAGAGTGCACATTCGCTACTGTTAAATGTAATTTCAACTAGAAATAGTAAGAATAAAAATCAGTTCACTAATTATGCACATGTACATACACATAAACATGCCATCAATGTACCGTACGTACTTCATTAGTTACCACAAACAATTTACTGTTATTGTTGCTTTTCCTCCACCGTTTGCCATTCGTTTGTTTCTATTCATCCATTGCATTTCATTTAATTTTAAGAGCTATTTTAGCTAATGATGATTGTGATGGAGTTCGCAATTTTCAGTCCACAACATCAAAACCAAAAAATGTTAATAAGAAGAGTTCACTAATGCTAACAGTGTTCGTGCAAATGGGCAAAAATGTAGCCAACATCGGCGAGCTTGATTATAGCATTTACTTATCCGTATATGTGCTTAGTACATGCTTAGCGAGTCCGAAATATGGTGTGTGCCGGCATTTATCATAGTTTAAATTCATTTAAAAATGCTCACTTAATATCCACATATACCAGTTGATATCAATAAGTTGGCTTAAAACTGAATGGCTGTTTAATACCTGTATCTGAAACTGGTTAATAGTTATTCCCGCAAATTTTGAATTTTATTTTTTTGCTTTCCGAGAATAATAGGTAGGTAGGTAGGTAGGAGTGCAGCCCTATCGGGCTCAATTAGCACTTGATGTGCCATTTTGATACACTATTCGTAGAACCACCTGTATCTGCTATTACGTTTCACCTTCTCTCTCAAACCATTTTGAGGTTCCGATGAAACTACTTGTGTCCGATATGCTTTTGGAGGAAATCCATTCAAGGTTTGGTGCTTGGTGGATTCCGAGTGTTTTGTGTCGGATCTGTGCTAGAGCTGGGCATTCGCAGAGAAAGTGGAAGATTGTTTCCTTGTTCCCTGCTACTCCGCAGCCACGGCAGATATCGTTGTAGGGCAATCCCATTTTGGACGCATGTTCCCCAAATGGCCAGTGCCCTGTTGTGGTAGCTGTTATTCTGTAAATACTTTTTCTTGACCTATTTAATAAATCATTTGTTCTTTTCCTGTCATATGTTGGCCATAATTGTTTAGTTATGACGCATTTTGTAATGTTTTTCCACCTGTTGTTTGCAATTTGCTGAAATTGTCTATTGATCTCTCCTTTTATCGATCCTAGCGGGCTTGGTATTAGCTCCGCCTCGGATTCATTGAGGAAAGCTCCTGCCTTTGCCAACTCGTCTGCTTTTTCGTTACCGAAAAAGTTCCTGTGTCCGGGAACCCAGATCAAGTTTAGCTGGAGCTTGTCTTTAATTGAGCTTAGTGCTCTCTTACAGCTGTGAACTATACTGGAATTTGTCATGGGTGAAGACAATGCCAGGAGGGCCGCCTGGCTGTCCGTAAATATAGTTGCTTTATGTATATTTCCGTGGTTTTCTAATAGAACCTCGCAGGCTTTTTCTATGCCTAGTACTTCTGCTTGGAAGATGCTAGCCGAGTTCAATAGACGTATAGAGAGAGATATGCCTAGATCAGCGGAGAATACCCCCGTGCCCACTCCGCAGTCCATTTTGGACCCGTCGGTATAGACTGAGGTGGTATCTTCCTCTACTATTGAACCTCTTCTCCATTCTCGTCTAGATGGTATCCTCACCTGGAAGTGTCTACTGAAATCCAGCTTTGGGAGAATGTAGTCTGATTTGTTAATAGTGAACTTGTTTAGAATTACACTATGACCGTAGTTCAGCTGTTTCCAACCTCCCAATTCTTTTATTCTTATCGCCGCAATAGCTGTTGTTTTGTGAATAAAAATGTCCATTGGTAGTTGATGCAGGATCACATTGAGCGCATCAGTCGGACATGACCTGATTGCACCCGTAACACCCGCACATGCTGCTCTTTGTATTCCATTTAATTTTCTAATATTGTATTGTTTGTTTAGCGCTGGCCACCATACCAGAGCTCCATATGTAAGTATAGGTCTTATGACAGCCGTATACATCCACATGATTATACTTGGTTTAAGGCCCCAATTCTTGTTGACGATTTTCTTACAAGTATAGTAGGCCATGTATGCTTTGTTTATTCTTTTTTCAGTTTGGTGTAAATCTCCACCCCCAAGTATTTAGCTGTGGGGGATAGAGTGAGTGTAGTACCGTTTAGTACCGGAAGTTGAAGCTGAGGTATTTTGGTTCTGCTAGTGAATAGCATCAGTTCGGTTTTGTTCGGGTTAACTCCTAGACCATTGTTTTTAGCCCATAGGTTTAACCTTTCCATAATCTCGCTGACTGTTGAAGGAAACATGCCTGAAACCAACAACACTATATCGTCTGCATACGCTACTGCTTTCACTCCTTCACCGTTTAGTTGGAGTAGTATTTCGTTCAGCGCTGCAACCCAAAGAATCGGAGAGAGGACCCCCCCCTTGAGGCGTTCCTCTACTCACATAGCTTGTTTGTGTTGCAGCGCCGTTTGAAGCTATAATCTTCCTATTCTCAAGCATCGATAGTATCCATCTGCACACAGTGTCGTCTATGCCACCATGTGCCAGAGAATTAATTATCGCATTTACTTCTATGTTGTTGAAGGCGCCCTCTATGTCTAGAAATGCAGCCATGGTGTATTGTTTGTGGTGTAGTGATTTTTCGATTACACATATCACCTCGTGAAGGGCGGTTTCGGTTGATCGGCCCTTCATGTACGCATGTTGGGACTTCGATAACTTCTCCGCCATTATTGCTCTTACGTGTAGATCTATTAGCCTTTCTAGTACCTTCAGCATACAGGAGGTAAGGCTTATAGGTCTAAAATCCTTGGCATTTTCGTGTGTTCTTCTGCCTGGTTTGGAAGGAACACAACTTTACTCCTTTTCCAACTTCTTGGGATGTAAGATAGTTGAATGCTAGCCTTGTATATATTTTCAAGCCTTAGAACCATTGGTTCTACTAGTTTTTGCAGCATTATGGGCATAATCCCGTCAGGACCTGCCGCTTTAAATGGTGCAAAACTGTTTATGGCATATTTGATTTTACTTTTGTCTACTATTTGGCTTCGATAGTCAGCTGCATTCAGCGGTGGTTCTGGTTGAACCCTCGTTGAAGGTTTTTGCTGGCTCCCGGGGAAGTGCGTTGTGATTAGTACCTTCAGAGACTCTTTTGCCGAGGAGGTCCAATCACTTCCCTCAGCCCTAATGTAGGCAGTATTAATATGATCTTTGGATAGCATTTTACTCAGCCTAGCGGCTTCTCTGCAACTTTCTATCGATGCGCAGAAAGATTGCCATGAGTCCTTTTTAGCTTTCCTGACTGCTTTTTTGTATTCTTTCATAATGTCTTTATATGGCTGCCAGATTTTGGTTCTAAAACTCTCATTGAAAGTTTTCCTTAGTTGTGTTCTCAAACTCTTAAGTTCACTGTTCCACCAAGGAAGAGACTTTCTCTTTTTCAAAACTGTTAGCGGAGTAGATTTATTAAAAGTTGTGGTTAAAATTTTTTCCAACTTCTCTACTTCTGAATCTAATTACTCAGGATTTCTGATGCTCTTGTTGCCTCCCTTTTCAAGGCATTTTGTTGCTATACTGGTAAATTTTCCCCATGCCGTTCTTCTAGGGTTCCGGTATGTGAGAGGCGCACTGTACTTCTCGCGGAAGCTGAAGAGTATCCAAGAGTGATCCGACATGGAAGGCTCATCGGATACCCTCCAGTTATCCACAACGAGACTGTCTGTGTCTGTTGATAGCGTGAGGTCAAGCACTTCCTCCCACCCCGGAAACCTATCCGAGCATGGGAAAATAAAAGTTGGCTTATCGCCCTTGTTGCAAATACTTAGATTACTATTCAAAATATACTGCAAGAGTGACTCACCTCTGGTGTTTATACTGGAGCTACCCCATACGGTGTGCCTTGCGTTTGCATCACACCCTATTAGGACATCATCCCTCCTGTTCTCCTCTACTAGTCTGGCGAGCGGGGCCGGTGGTACGTCTTCGTCATGGGCCAAGTAGGCCGAGACCAAGAAGAAGGGCTTTTCCTTCTGTTCCACCTTTACCACTGTGATATCTGCTGTGCTGTAATTAGGACAAAGAAATGCATTTATACTTTGATTGATAAGGATGCATGCCCTAGGTTTACCTCTGTTCCGTGTGTAAAACAGGTTATAGTTGCTGCTGTTTAGCCCTTTAATGGAATCATCATTGACCCAGGGCTCCTGTACTAGGCTGATGTCGATGCCCCTCTCGTTCACGAGGGTTGTCAGATTCGCTGTAGCACTCTTCGAGTGCTGCAGGTTTATCTGTACACATCCGAGAATAATAATATTATTCACTGTAGCCCTGACTCTAGTATGCCTGCCAAAACAAGATAAAGGACAACCCAAACATATTTCTCTGGTATTCTGTACAAAAAGCCTGCAATCATTACACCAATGGAAATATTTCCTCACCGCACACAAACATTGGCCGAATGTAAACGTTTTTGCTCAAAAGCTCAAAATGCAAACAGATCTGGTCATTGCATACACTTTTGTTGCCTAGCTTTTTACTATACGTAAAGACATACATTCTTTCTTACTTTTATGAGAATTCATTCAGCCGTTTTGTTTTTGTAGCTGTGGTTTGTCTGCACTGTATTACATACTGTGTGTCCGTGATCTCTTCTGCCTTTGGCACAACAGCCGGGCGAACGGATGGCGTCAAAGCCAAATGGATCACATAGGCTACCAAGTTCATGGTATTTACATGCTTTGATCAGTCCAGTGGAAGAGTCAACCAACCGGGTGGAGCTACGTTGCTTTGGCGCCTCTACAGCCTTTAAAATAACGATGCCACATGATGCAATATTTTTGGCACAGAAGTTTCAGTTACGTAGCTTGAAGTTTAAAGAAGTCGCATTCGCTTTAAAATTAAAAATACTATTTCTGAAGTTCTATTAAATTTAGTTATAGGTACTGCGGACAGACCGGCACAATCCTCGATTTTTACTTTTATTCAAAAACTTTCATACACTTGAAACCTGCCAAAAGTCCACCGCTTGAAAAGTGTTGAAAATGTTTTCACGCCGTAAGCTTAACAAGCAAGCTCTTTAGAAGTAATCTAATAATCGTTGTAAAGTACTTCTAATTTAAGCTCGAGAGCAAACTCGGTTCTTGTTTACAACAATGTGTTTGTATATTTGTTTCAAATAAATTTGACGTAAAACTATGAAAAGTATAAATGATATGCTAATTTGATAGATCTTACCTTTTTCAGATTTTCAAAGTCGTTGCCAATATACTGTAAACGAAGTGAGGTTACGTAAATATTTCGTAAATCGCTAAACTAAAAATAAGTCGACAAATTAAAGTTAAATACAAGTGGGCTTGATTGCCGGTAATATGTAGAATACTGTAATGCAGGCGGTTTTCAACTACAAAATACAACATGATGCACGAGTATATAAACACATTGCAAACGGTTATTTTCATGTAAGGCCATATGTACATATGGAGCTAACTTTATGTGTATTAATGCCATCCATGAAACAATAGAAAATCTAATATCCTGAATATCTCTGAGCTACACGTGGGCAAACAAAAATACACTTAAAACCACCAGCAGCCAAAGTATATCTAAATGTATGGCAATGTGTACTCAAGCGCATAAAAGAGGTTCTGTGTCGTGATATGTAGTCCACACAACACAACACAGCAATTCCAGTTGAGTGTTCTCTGCCAATTGCAATTACACTTACCCATGATGCGCCAGCTAAGTCGGCTCAGTTGAGCTCCGTTGGTTTCCAGGACATGAGCGTGGCTCAGTTGGCATGGACATCCACATAATCAAGTGGGTAAACACACAGCAGGCCGCAATTAAATGGAAAACAAAGAGACACTCGTGGTTGTTACTGCTAATTATATTAGAATCTTCATTGGTGAAGTTATTTTCCTACAATTATATATTTACACTTCTTTTCGCTTTTTTGTTGATTCTTATTGTTTGATTGCCCGTCATTTTGTTGCAGACAATTGTTAGTACTAGCAAAATAACAATACCAAAAGGGGTGTGGCACGTCAATAATTGTTATCGTAATTCTATATCTTCTTTCTTTTAAGTTCTTACCATCAATTACCGCATACGAGAGGTATGCCTTTAAGAGCATCTTCTGTGTTGAGTGCAAATAGCAATAAATAAGCGCTTAATGTATAGTAATGATAACAACCCGAAAGCGTGCTTACTAACTTCACAATAATTAGAAATACAATAAACGACAAGAGCACAAATAACAGAAACTTAACCCACAACTAGTGAGTTTGTAGCATTTTCAAGTACTTATACGCAACTACTTTAGTGGCACTCATACGCCTTGTCGTACCGTGCTTTGATTATATTACAATTGCTATTGCTGCTTCATAGCACGCGCTGCATTTGTCTGCAGCTGCTACCTTCATTAACTAATGCGTGATGCAAATGGAGTATGCAGGGGTGACATTACACGTATTGCATCGTTTAATTTCTGCTTTAATTGTGTGTTTTTAAGCTCTTATGAGATAATAGTAAGCTCATTAAAGGAAATAATAGTCTTGACAAAATTAAGGATAATGTATGCTTGATTTTTTATTTAACGGCAACGGGTTCATGCCGTTTTTTTTGTTTTAGAAGCATTCATCCTACTGTATCGTGCATACATTTAACGAAAACAAGTTTCAATTAATTCTTTTGAGTTATGGGTATGTGTATATGTACAACAACTTCCACGCTGAATAGAAAATGGTTTAAATTTGGTTAAGAACAGTTGCTTTTTGCGATTTCTTATAAAAACTGTTTGAATATTTGTTATTAAAATTATATCCAGGAAAACCCTCATCCACCGACAGAGTAAATCAAATTCCGCTGGTAAACTCCCGCAACCGAATATTCGAGTGGGAATGATAATCGACACAGATTTCTAGTTGGATGCTCAATTGACCGGTACGTTGCTGAAAAATTTGAGGAAAAATTTGTGCTGCGGCCAAATCAAAGTGGAAAGCTAATTTATGCAATCACATGTATGTTGGAGTTTGAGTGTGATGAGAGATAAGAATTTTGTAAGTTATTCACAATTCAGAATTCGAAGTGAATAAGCTGATTCACATTTGGTAGGTATTGGAGTGAATGTTTAAATAAGTAAGGAAGGATTAAGTTCAGGTTTAACCGAACATTTTCAACTCTCACATATATCCGAACTTAGGCTTTCCTTGCTTGTTTTGAAATATGTTTCTTTTTCAATGAGGCAATACATTTTCTGGAAATGTTTGCTTGAGAGCTGTCAGTTGATTTATACTCTATTTGCGTTGTCATTTAAACAAGAAACAGACTCACTTCGAAAAAACGTTTGGAAATTGTGAAAATCGATTTAATATCTTATTTAGCGATGCGATCCTTTGCCCGAAATCATATTGTAAACACAATGTTAAACCCTCATCTTTATAATAAATAAACATTTTTATGTATATTTTAGGTATTTATGAATTTACATATACACGTGGAGTTTTTACTCTCTTCAACTTCAACACCCAAATAAAACAACAAACTCAAGAAGCCTCTAGTCTCTAGTGGTTTGTTTCTATTTCCTCTTTTTCCCTTCATCTCCACTGCATTATCATCGTTTTGCCATTTTGTATGCGTGACGGTAAGTCGACGCGGCGCTGTTATGTTTAATGCAGCATTAAATTACAAACTGTAAATTACTTCTGCATTGCAGTTGCTGCGAGATTTCCAGCTTACGAAGTTGCTCTTGATTGTTTGGTGTTGAGGAGTCCTCTTTTGGTATCAACTTCCTGACAGCTAACCGCTTAAGCTTGCAAATTACAGACGCAATGCGAATATTTTTATACTACTCTAATACTCTGTAGTTACAGCTTGCAAGAGTTCAAAAATAAAACATTTGAAGTTCTTTAATAATTAGTGTGTGTGTTTTTTTTAAGAGTTTATTGCAAAAGCCCTGCACAATTGTGTCAGTGATAGTTTTATACCGACTAATGAGAATAAGTGGAATTTATTTCCGTTGATCTATACTAACCTTAGTAGTAAATAGATTTCTTAGTATGTGGGACTGTGTGTCCATATAGTTTAATCAATAATTAGTTATGATTGGAATAAGTTGTTCAATGTCGTATCACTATAAATAGATAACTATTAGTATGTATGGCTAAGTTTTGCATGATTTCTTTATTTTTTCAGCGTTTGCTTGTAACATTTTCATAATTTATTTTCAGGTCTCTCGTGTCTAGACTTATTCATTATTAATGCGTTCCGCCCTTTCGAAATTATTTTAAGAAAAATGTTTAAGGAGAGCAGTTTGGTTAATTCAGACCTTTTTCGTATTTTGAATACTTAATAAGCAACAATAATTTTGATGATACTTTATTAATCAATATTGAGACAACTCACCACAAGCATTGATACACAAATTAAAGGTTACTGTGTATATGTGTAATTAGTGGTAGTAGAAGAGACGAACTATTCAAACAAGTGTATGAACGCCAGACGACGATACGTGCCTTGAGAATACAAATAGCTACTCCCTACTTAGAAGTTTCACACCAGAATATATTTAATAAAATATCAACAAAATGCACTTTCGTTGTCGGTCTTGTTGCTGAGTTCGTTGTCGGAAACCAATTTACAAAAAAAGTGACATGCCACGTGCTAGCAAAATCTCAGCAAATAAAATATGTGTCATAGCGCTTAGTTTTCAATATTAGTCACCAAGTATACGAGTAAAAATTGTTTGGTTGACAAATGAAAAGTCGATTTTAGTCCACCACTTCCGACAAATTGCTTTTGATGTCAGCTGCACACCGCCAATTATAAATAAAATAAATGAAAAGGTTCTAACCCAAATAATTGCAAATGCAAAAGGCTTATCAAAGAAAGAAATTATTGGGTTCTCAAAATAAAATATAATATATTATTTAAAGGAATGTGTGTCTTTATTGTATTGGCATTTTCAAAATGTCTTTCTAGTTCCTTTAAATAAATTCACACATTCTCAATGCAAAAGATTTCAAGTATTTTCAACAAAACGGCGATGAATTTTTGAAGAAAAATTGACATTGTATAAAACAGTTATTTATTTATTTCCCTACGCTTAGTTATTATTGCCTGTTTGGTGGGTTCTAAAGTAAACAGGACTTTTTGAATCTAGCGCTCCCTGGTGGCGCTATCTATGAGCTTCGAACAAAGAGCCAACATTAATTTTGTTTTAAAATTGGTTTACGGAAACATTTCAATTGATGAAACAAGTTTATGGCCATGATTGCCTATCCCGTAGCAGAGTGTGCGAGTGGTTTCAACGTTTTCAAAGTGGTTCTGAGGACATAAATGACGATCAAAATCCGTGATCACAGGAAATTCCAACAAAACTGTGCGTGAATTCATCAAAAATAAGCCGAAATCGTCATTGAAATTCATGGAAATGAAATTGAACATCTCCAAAACATCGATTTATCGCATTTGGACTGAACATTTGGGCTTACGAAAGGTGTGTGTACGGTTTATTCCGCACAAATTGACTGACGACCAAAAATTGCTCAGAATCCAACATTCGAAGGACATCATTGTGACCGGTTATTTGACCAAAAATCACTTTTTAACCATTAACCACTCCCCATATTCACCTGATATGGCATCGTGCGACTTCTTCTTTTTCGGAAAAATGCACTTGTCCATGAAACGAAAGCGTTATGCAGACGTAGAGGCCATTCGAAAGGATTGCACCGGCATACTGGCGGCCATACCGGCCAACGAGCTAAAACACTCGTTCGAAATGCCCTTGGACCGTGCAAAAAGTTATATTGAAGCAAAGGGAGACCTATTTGAATAAAATAAATTGATTTTGTCGAAAAGACCATTTTTTCTATTTTTTTAAAGACCTGTTTACTTTGGAACACACCTGGTATATGCATATACCGAAGTGTAGGTAAATGTATTGTGTCCCATAAGTGTCAAAATCACAAATCTGTAGTTACACAAACTAACAGAGGAAAATAAATCGCTTCGATGAAGAAATAAAATGGAAAATTCGAAATGGAAATTGGCATTGCAAAACGCTGGTGTAGTGAAATTTTACATATATACACTTGTTCTATACATACGCAAGTTGAAATGAAGTATCACTGCCAGCACACACTGCAATTGCACCGTGCACACACCTTTCGTAAGACCAAATGTTTGGTTAAAATGCGATAAGTCGATGTTTCGGAGATGTTCAATTCCATTTCTATGAATTTCAATTATGATTTCGGCTTATTTTCGATGGAATTTCTGGTGATCACGGATTTTGATTGGCCCACGACCACTTTGAAAACGTTGAAACCACTCGCGCACTCTGCTACGGGATAGGCGTCCATCGCCATAAATTAGTTTCATCAATTGAAACGTTTCGGTAAAAGTTTTACCAATTTTAAAACAAATTTTAATGTAGTTCATTTTCGCACCGATAACACAAACATACTGACACCTAAAACGCAATAAGTTCACTTCCAATCGATGTCATGAAATGTCATGAACTTTTCATTGGACAATCGATAAGGATAGCAGATTCTAACGCACAAGACGACATATAGACGACGCCACCAGGGGGCGCTAGATTGAAAAAGTCCTGATTACTTTGGAACTCGCCTTGTATATAAACATCGCTAGAGGCGGGAAAAAACATAAATATTAGCAATTTGATCGAGAACATAACTTTGCCCTGAAATTATATTGAGTACTTCCAAGTACTCGTATCACTTGAGGCATTCAAAAGAATGAAAATACAATGGTTATTTGTTTTGTGTGCTTGTTCGCAAATGGTATACATAGGCATGCTTGAGTGAGATTTACTTTCTCTATTCTGCGTTCGCCGTTTTAGTATTACAGTGATGTCACCCTTGGAATAAACATATTCGAGCTGTTTCGTGTTTGCTGCTTACTGTATGCCTCTCAGTGAAATGCTGCAGCGATCAGTGGAATTTTAGGGAAGTAGCAGAACTATTAGTGTAATAACATAAAAGTGCAGAAATATTTAAATAGCAATCACGATCTGATGTTAATGACGCTATCGTACTTAAAAAAGAGAGATAAAATTAGACTTAACTTAGCTCTTCCTTTCTTTTAATGAACTTAACTTTTGCAGATATTTATGGCTAGCAAAATTCATATTGCATACCAAATTCAAACAAACCTATTTTCTGCACATTTAAATACTGCTTTTTTGCGTAACTGTCAACCGCAATGCGGTCTGAAAGCAACTAATAATGCTGTCAAGCTAATTTGTTGCTAGAGATAATAATTTCCATTACAACCTCGACGACAGTAAATGGAAAAGTCCTGAGTATAGGAATATATTTACATATAAAAACTAAAAAGCGCCTTACACATCTGTTTTACATGCACTCATATTTGCTGGCTGATGTCACCAACTTTTGTCACAACATGCATGCGAACTTTAGCGTACAACTTTGAGAGTTTTTCGCCTGTTATAGAGGTATTAAGGAAAGTTATTAAAACATTTCTGAAACTCATATCCATGGCTCGTATTTGTGCATGTGCGTATGTGAAAGTTTTGCCAAAAGCGGAACCAAAACGGCGAGAAGGAATAGGTTAGGGGTTGTTGTGGGGTCAGGATGGATCCGAACTGAAAAACAGATAACACCAGTCCTTTGAGGTTTGATGGTAGTGAGGGCTATACTTGTCACACCTTATAAGAATAATATGCTGTCCGTAGATATCGATATCGGAAACTCAAGAGATGAAGACTTATTTATTTATTTTTTTGTCTGTTTGTGAATGATAAAAAGACGGTGAATTTGCAATTATTTATATTTCCCATTGCTTAAATAAAAACCATATACTTAGCTTTTACTTTTACATTTTAGCAATAGCCAAGAGCTTTGCATTAATGCTAATTACTCATACCAACGCACTTGCATACCTTGGCTAATAAGCTGTGGAGAATAATTTGGCAAATGTGGGCGTTAGATTACTCAAAAATTGTATGTATGTATAGTTAAATATGATAGTTTTATGCAAATTATTAACGGAAACAATAATTAAAATAAATAACAAAAAAAAAATAATTTAATGGGAAATGTTTATTATTATTCAACAAATCCATTCTATCCGTTGAATCAAATTTTCGATGATTCGTTCGAACATTTCGACTGGCAACAGACGAAAAACACCCGTGATGTTTTGCTAAAAGTCCTAAATTGCGGGCAATCCTGGCATAGACCTTAGATTTTATATATCCCCACATTTCTAACAGTGAAATAACTCACGATCTTAGTGGCCAATCGACCGGTCCAAAACTTGTAATTATGTACTTACCAAAGTGCTCTCTCAATAAATCCATTACTCCATGCAATGTGAGAGTTCATCTATTTGGCGTCGTATTGTTGAAACCAAATATCATCGAGATCGCTAACTTCAATTTCGTGTATCAAATACGCGGTTATCTGGCACGATAACGATCGCCAGTGACAGTTACGTTCTCATCGGCATCATTTTTGAGAAATATGGACCGATGATTTCACCAACACACAAATCCACCAACTAAACCTTTGTTTTTCTTAATGAAATGACAGCTCTTGAATCTCTTTATATTTCTCTTCGTCCCGAATGCGACAATTTTGCTTATTTACATACCCATTGTGGCAGAAATGGACCTCATCGGTGAACAAATTTTGGGTCGGAAACGTCGGATCTTTTTGAAACCATAAAACAAACGGTGTCTTGGGTAGGTTGAGAGGCTTCAGTTCTTGCACAAGCTGTATTTTGTATGCTTTCAAATTAAGATCTCGACGTGAAATGTGTCAAGTCGTTCCATGCGTTAGTCCGAGTTTCTGCGAACGGCTGCGAATCGACTCTCAACGGTCTTCGTGTACACTCTCCGCTGCGGCTGCTATATTTTCATCACCGTGCTCGACGTGGTCTATGCCTTTGACGAAGTCAAGTTTATGCTTCTGCTTAGTGAATGCAATATTTTTCTGCGCTAGCATAAGCCGAGTTAACTCTGAGACGCCAATCCCGTGAATAAGTCATTAAGGCCTTTTGTATCAATTTGTTCCTATAACTGAAATAAGAAGAGGCAAGTAAAGAATTATATATATTATGCCGATTTTCGCTACGACTTTTCTCAATATCCTTTCAAATAACCTTTGAAGCGCATAACATAAGTGCTGTGTTTCAATATATTCAGCACAAGGAAAAAAGTCGAATTTTCAATTTCTGCCAGTTATTTTACTGTCAGTATCAGTACGATGGTTTTCGAAATAAACTGCACTGTTTGCTGTTTTTAAATTGGAAAAGTTTTCACTTGGCTTGTAACCCTCATCAAGCAGAACAAATATTTATATTTCAGTAGTTATAATCGAACCCCGGTTTGCTAGATTGATTGCATTGATAAGCATTTAAATATTTGCTTCAAATTCGGCTTGGTTGATGTCGTTATTTGTGCGTGTAAGACATCGCTGCTCAGAGTTATCCCCAGAAAGCTACAGATGCATGCATTTCAGCAGAGTTTGCACAAATCTTCGAATTGTTTTTATCTCAATTTCTCAATTGCTTGCACTTTGCTTTGACTTTTCTTGTGTTTTCTTGGCTACAGATTGCGCCGAGTAAAGTGAAATCGAAGCAGAGAAATCTTTTCTCTTTCTTTTTGTTGGAATTGAACTGAAGTTTAAAATAAAGGGGATAAAAATCAAGTTCGGCAATAAGTTTGCTTTACAACAAATACGAATGGTATAGTCGTCGTTGTTAGAATTTGTTGCACGTAAGAAGGTACTTTAGAACTTAAGTTTCTCGGATATGTTTTATTTTTATTTCTGTGTACTTTTATACAAAATCGTATTCTATATGTATATTACGTGTATTTCACCGAATTAGAGCAATCTTTGGGTACAAAATGATATAATTCAGATACAGGTTTGTCGTTCATTAACAAAGTCTAACACCTTTAAAAATGCACTCATTTTACATAAAAACTAAGGTATTGAAAGAAAGACCGTAGTGGAATGACTGCAGCCGCCAAGCAATTCACTGAATGGAGTGCAAATAAGTATAAACGCAGCAACGATTATTTCGCTGTCTGTTTGATATTATTATTACTTTCTTAGTTTAATTTTGTGAAATGCGGTGACAACGATTAAACTTTTTATTAGTTTCACTCCAACGATAGGATGCAAATTTTGCAATAAATTCCGTCATCAGCGCAGATTCAATTAAAACTAGTTAAGTTTCCTTGAGTTGAGTCTTATTTCAGTCAGCGATCGAGTAAACGGTAATGAAAATTAAAATCAATACAAAATATACAAGACTAAAAAGCTAAACAATTTGGAATGGAAAACATTAAAGGTATGTATATGTGCTTTCAAACTTATTTAGCGATTGACCTTCAGCCGCAATAATAACATTTATTTTAAGGTGTTATTCAAGTAGAGGCACTTTTTTAATAGCCTGTTTTGATAGATGACGCATGAGTTGTACCAGTCTGTCAATCTATTTTTGTATTGTTTGGCATTTAATCATAGAAAGACTAACAGCAGACAACATTTATGTACAATTCGTTCAACGTTATTACGAAATTTCACGTTCTGTTAAGAATATGTTTCACAAGCTTCCCTCAACTTATGGTCAACATAATCAAACTTCTTACTGAATGTACTATCCGCAACACTATCGCCCATCTTGAGGCCCAGCATTCATTATTGGATAATATTCGACCGAATGGACCACGTGCAGTAGCCGTAGCTGAGAGTTTACACGAAGACCATGGAGAGTTCATTTGGCGCAGTTCGCAGCAACTCTGACTGACGTATGGAACGACTTGGCAGATTTTACGTCGAGATATTTAGTTGAAAGCGTACAAAGTCAGGCTTGTGCAAGAGCTGAAGCCGCTCGACCTACCCAAGCGACATCGCTTCGCTCTCTGGACTCTTGAGAAGCTTCAAGAAGATCCGACGAGCCAAATTTTGTTCTGCGATAAAGCCCATTTCTGGCTTAATGGATATGTAAACAAGCAAAATTTCCGCATTTGGGACAAAGAGCAACCTGAAAAGATTCAGGAGCTGTCATTTCATGCTGAAGAAACAACGGTTTGATTTGGTTCAAAAAATGATGCCGGTGAAAACGTGACCAGCAATGGCTACCGTTATCGCGCCATCATAACCGACAATTTGTTCTTGGAATATTTGCAAAGGAATTGTGATTGAAGTGTCTCTAATTTGTATGTACCTCTTTTAATACTCTGTTGAAAAGAAACAAAGTTTTGTGTGTAAATTAAGATAGAGGTGCTTTAAATATTTGGAAATTTTAATAGATTTTTTAATAGAGATTGTTGAAATGAAATTTTGCAACAAGATTTTACTTGCAAACAGTCAAAAAAACTTTACTCACCTCACTTACTCAAACATTCCATCGTTCAGCTAAAATTCTTCCACTCATTCGCATTTTTATGGAATTTAAACAGAATTATAAAAACTTTGTAATGAGAACTACAAAATGTTGGCCTTACAACAACCTCTTGAACTTTTGTCCGCTTATATTTTACTATTTATTTTAAATACAAAGAGAAATGTGAGTTTATATGAATTTTTGAGACACTCCTTTGGTACTTTAGGAAGCGCAGTAGAAAGAAACTGCATAGTACCATGAGCATGATTTACAATGCCATTAATGTTCAGATTTTTTATAATATTATAGTTTGTTGGTTCGATGTCTGCATAAAAATTACAAGTTTACTTTTACATGGGCAGCCCCTAATTTAAATAAAGTCCTCATATGCACGTGGTGAGCAGAAACTCTTTGCTAACTTTAACGTTCTCTGAGTTGCAATTTGCTTTTACCAAGAGCCATTGGTGCGGTTTGATTTAAAGAAACTGCAATAACAGCTATTGCATTTTAGTGCGTAAAGGTAATGATAGAAGTGCCAATTTCAGCTGTCCTATCCAGCACTCAAAAAGCATGGCTAAAATAATTTACATGTGTAAGGGTCATAGAAGTTAAAATATTTCTGATCAAATTAGGTGAAATTTAAAAAGCAGATTACTAATAAAAATTATTCTGTAGTCACTTAAAAGACCTTAATGATAACCATTTTTATATACACAAGCACATGTACAAACATATTTCGCGCAAGCTTCAAATTATGGAAGGCCGCACATCACACCATCTGCCATTATAGCTTCAATGTCAGCAATCGCTTCCACACTGCCAGCAGCTACATAAAGCAGCATCAATAACACAAACAGCGACCATGGAAGCAAATCGCACATAGAAAAAAGCTTTACCACAACTAACAGTTATGTACATAAATCCAATTCTAAGCATTTGCCTAAGTGCTTGATCTTATCTAGCCTGTGCTTTTCGTCATCCTATTTTCGACTGCTTTCAATGGACAAATACTTTGGTGCAGCCACAGTAGATTTCTTTTAACCACTATTTCAGCAAATTGTCAACAGAAAGTATCAACTTAATTAAGCGCATTCGTTCGACGAGAATTTGTGGTTGCTTTCAAAGCAGTACGTTATAAAATTTATATTTACAGCGCCAATATGAATATAACTATTATCGATTAGTAGACGCGACTTATATAGGATAATAAAATAATTGGGGAAGCTTCTTATGTACTTAACTTCAAGCTGAGTATCATGTGCAAGAATTTTTAGTAACATTAACGGTTACACATCTAGTATATATTTTCCAAAACAATGTAAGCAAAACATACGAGATAAACTCAACTCTTTGGCGCTTGTCTGTAATACATATAGATATATCAAGATCTAACTGATAAGCACTATATCTAAAAAAAACTATACTGATATTGCAGCTTTTTACTGCTAAATACTGGTAAATATTATAATAATTTTGTTTTAACATTGTATTTCCTGCACACACTTTTAATCAAATAAAATATTCCTAATTTCTGAGTTGATCTTTAGAATGCGAGTTAAAAGGATTTAGCAGGACTTTTAAAAAATCCGAATTAAAACTATATTTTTGCTGTATTTGACCAGCTTTTATCTACTATCCATTCATGCATCTATGTAGATATATGTCAATAATGTTGCCATCCTCCACAAATTGATATAAAATGTAAGTTTTCTGGTCGATTAACATTTATTAAATATAAAAGAACTTTAAAGAGAAAATGTATTCAAAAATAAAATATGAGAATAGTCGCTATCCCGTATGACACCCAGTTCATAAAATAAAACGAAGAGTAATGTGTCATTGGACTTTTAATGTACACCATATAATAATTCAATAAAAGGTAGGAAATCTTTTTATTATTTCAAAAGTTATTAAATATGGAAAAAAGCGCGGTAAGAAGAAATAATGCTAAAATGCCCAGTTAAATATTTCTAAGGTCGTTAAAAGTTTATGTTTATGATGAAAAATTATATTGTGTATAATATTTAGTATGATGAAAAGTGATAATGAGTAGCCACAGATGTAGTCGTTAAAGCACAGCATGTATAATAAATATATATAACAACACTAAAATAATAATAATAAATAATACTAATCTTTTACAACATGATGTATATACAGCATGGCGTATAAGTAACTCACCATTTCTATAGTTATTGCATATGTTTTTAACTAAGAAAGTATTGAAGTACCTATTATAACAATATTCGAACTTCAAATATATCAATACTTAAGTATATTGAAAATACGCCCATTCTACTAGTATCACATATTGTGGGGCTCAGTATTGACTTTTCACCCACCGCTTCATAAACAAAGTAGAATAATAATGTTTCAGTCCAGCCGCAAATGTAAATGAAAAAAATCATATGTAAATATTTTCTACACTTACATAATATGTGGCTTAAAAAAGTTTTAAAAATTGATTGCTTTCATCAACTGATGAAAATATATCGGTGAAATATTAAATTAAATGGTATCATTTGATATTTCAGGTGATTTTAACAACAATCACTTGTACTTCCTCTGTTATTTCATTTAAATTAAGTGTAAGGACGAAAAAATCTATACGAAGTCCGTATTGAAGAAGTAGGAAGAGCTAAATTCGTGTATAACCGAACATTTCATACTCTTGCAACTCGCAAGGATTAAAGCCAGGAATGTGCCTTCAAGCGCATAATGTCTGTTAGTTATATAGGGTCTGGGGCGAGTTTTCACCCGATTTTATTCATTCTAAATAAAAGTATTATTATATTGCCTATATTGGCTTATGTCTGCGGTATAAAGTCACCCGGATGTTCGAAAATCCTTATATGTATTATAAGCACTGGGTCAATATATTCAGTACCTAGAAGTTAGACCAGTTTTGGTTCGATTTAGGCAATTTTTCGTTATAAGGCAAACCTCACTACCGTTAGATGCCAGATTTTTCAAAATTTTTTATCCACATATTCCCTGGCACTGCGATCTCTTAGGCCAAAGAAGAGTTTTATATCTTAATTTAGTGCTTAATTACGACATTAATAATTATAAGTTTTCGGTTAATGGCGTTCAGTGGGTGAGGCAGTGGTTCGATTACGCCTATATATGAGCTCGTAATTTTTTTTACCAAGAAACGCACATGCCAAGTATCGTCATGATATCTCAATTTTTATTCAAGTTGCAGCTTGGACGAAACTATTATACTCTGCAGCAAGATATTGCAAGAGTATAAAAATGCGCCGCACAGAATTTTCTTAAAAAAAAAAAAATACTCGTATAATAAAACATATGAGTTTTGTATGCGGCGTGGCGCAGTGGTCCAAGTATATAAACTTTTTGCTGTAAAAATTTTGTTTTAATTAATTGAAAAATATTAAGCCACCTGAAAGCAGAGTAAAGGAAAAGCTTAATATTATACTATATGAAGATAACTGTATATATTGGGGGGAAAGTTGATGATTCAAGTTGGTTTTTAACATTATCATATAATCAATTTAAAGTTTTATAAAAGGATTTGACCTTAATACATATATCGCGATATGACATTTGAAAATTAATACTTTCAGAGAAAAATAGTGTCCTTTACAGCCTTTGTTCTTAAGACACCTAAATTTATTTTCATTAGTAATTAAGGTTTGACTTTTTTCTCATTTATATACAATCTGTATGGGAAATTAGCCACTGTGCATCAGTTTGGAAATTTGCCTTAATAATTGCAACAGCGCGCAATTATACCATTTGCTGCAATACCTTTTTATGCATGTGCATTTTTCAGCAGCAAGCATACTACATATATATCTATTTTTTCATACTCATTTGTGTGAATACGTGCTGCATGTGTGAGTATTTGATTTAAAATAATCTATATTGCAATCATGCGAACCTGAGTAATTGCCAACAGCCGGCTTGAAATGCTTACACTGATATCAAAAATTGCGATAATAATTCGATATATGGTAAAAACTGTTCAAAAATTTTACCGAAAAAATAATTTTTTTTTAGATAAATGTTAAGCAATTTCAGAGAGTACTCCATTAATTGTGGAGTTTGGCTTCCAGTAAAATGTAGTTACTTTTTAGTATGAAAATAATTTAAATTATAAATAATTGAAACTAAACACTAAAACTTTTTTTGGAATACAAACTTTAAACTAATTTCATTTAATTTAATTAATTTTTATCGTAAAGTATTAATATTTTATTATGAGATTGGTTCGAGAATGTAAATTGGCGTATACATATTATTTTCCGCCACTTACTTAGCTTTGTGTTCTGCAAACCAAGTGTAATCAATTAACCTCTCAACTGACATAAAATAAATTCAAGAGCGTAAACGTTTGCTCAATCTGTGCACGATTGGACATATGCATTTCTGCATATCCGAGTGTGTGTTTTATTCTCACCGGGATACATAAAATACACGCCGCAACAGCTGCATATAATTGCAGCACTTAGCGATTGGTAACCATTAGGGATATTTTTTGCAAATTGCACTAAGTTTTTTTGTGGTGCTTGATGGAAAAAAATATATAATTATTCGCATTTTCCTTCGTTTATTAAAATGGGTCAAACCACGTCAAGTGGTAAACAAAAATTTCGAAAAATCTCCAATTTTAAAAATTAGCAGTTCATTAGAAGGGGACCAGCATGAAGAACACTTTAAAGATTTCAATTGTTTAACAAAAAATTATGTAAAATATTATTATTTAAACAAATTTCACAAAATTTCATCGATTTATCTCTAGTAGTTTATGAGAAAAAAATTTTACATATTTATCATGCTCTAAATTTTAACCTTCAATAACTTTAACAAAAAAAAGAGTTTTGACGAAATATTTGTATCACTGGGTATGCGTCTGCTCCCCTTCCTAATGAACTGCTAATTTTCAAAATCGGTGATATTTCGAAATTTTCGTGGACCGCTTGACGTGGTTTGACCCAAATACTAAAATTAACACGCATTGTGATTGTTTTGTTATTTGTTTATATTTTTTTCATTAAATTTTTATTTAAAAATAAAATATTGATTAGATTTGAAATATTTTTGTGAGCAAAATCGGGTACAAACCAGAACGCCTAGAAGAAAAGAACGCACTGCAATGGTATCATTGTGTCTAAATAAATATGTTTGCTTGTACCCTGACTTATCTTTCGTCCTTATAGTTTGACTTTGACTTTGACTTATAGTTTCGTCCCCCAATAACGTTTAAATGTATCCTTCGCATTCCTATATAAAAGTAGCAATATACTCCTACTTACTTTAATTAGAAACGAAAAAACGTCATTGGCACTAATTATGGAATGAGCTTGCAAACTGCCTTCTTACGGCCATATGGATGCATTAACTACAACTATAAAAAAATCATACAGTATCCACTCTGTAAAATATTTAGTACTATGGTAATACAGGTAGACAATGAAGTGAACGATTTTCACATCATGTCTCAGACAAAAATGAATTTGTTTCGTTGCTCATACCAATTACCAGCAGATAAATATGTTCAATTGAGTTTAAGCTACCGAACGTAATTTACACAATAGCAAAATGCCGAATAAATGCAACTGGATGAACAGAGAGAGATTGGAGTGTGGTTCATTGCAGTTCTTGCGGGAATCGAGAGGTTGTAATCTGCACAAATTTTTTATTGTCAGTGATTTTTAAGGTACGATTTCTTCAAGCTAAATGTCGGTGCTCGTGGCATATACTTGTGTGAATTCCTATGCAAATATATACGAATGTGGCTTAAAATCCAAGGACTTTTTCTTATACATTGCATGTGATCTGATAGTATTTGCAAAGGCACTACTTATTTGCTTAGAATAATCAAGGTCTACATTAAATTATTTGAATAAGATATTAGATATTTTGCTTGTGTTTAAGTTTATAAAACTGTCTAATATCAACAAAGATCAATTATAAACTTCCGTTAGAGTCACAATTTTTTCTTAAGTTAATATTATCGGCAAAACTATTGATATCAAATTCTCAAGCAGACAATATGAATTCAGTCGGTTTAATATTAGGTTAGGTTGTCAAATATCCCCCTTCCGCTTCTTTGCTCTTTATTCAATGCTTTATAAAAAGTGTTACAGTTATCGGATTTAGTTTAAGTAGGCGCCGTTTCGTTCGATAATCTGTTTTCATCTAGACGGCAACTTCATAATACCCCTCGTAGAAGCCCCCTCCTTATTTGCGAAGAACTCGGACAGTCACTTTTGAGTTCAACTTTACACCAACAAGGGCGTTCGCCATGGACAGGAACAGGCGGTAATCACTTGGCGCTATGTCCGGGCTATATGGTGGATGCGATAAAACCTCCCATCCGAGCTCCCGTAGCTTCTGACGATTCATTAACGAAGTGTGCGGTCTGGCGTTGTCCTGGTGCAACACTACACCCTTCCTGATGGCCAATTCAGGACGCTTCTGGTCGATCGACTACTTCAAACGGTCCATTTGTTCACAGTAGATGGTAGAATTAAGCGTCTCTCGCAGCTCGTAGTGGATGATTCCCTTCCAATCCCAGCAAACACACAGCAAAACCTTACTGGCCGTCAATCCCGGCTTGGCCACTGTGTGGGACGATTCACCGGCCTTCGACCACAGCAGCATATCGTAGGCGTTGATTTTGCGTCAAATCATGCGGCACCCAAACATCAAGTTTTTTGTGTATCCCATGCCGGTCTAACTTGATATTTTCCATAATTTGATCGGTATTCGTCGTCACAGTTCTTCCGGCGAGAAGTTGAAATCTATTTGACTGGCTGTCTGTCCGTCCATCCGTGCAAGCTGTAACTTCAGTAAAAATTGAAATGTCTTGATGAATGATATGCGCGTTTCTTAGTACAAAACAAAATTCGAGTTCGTAGATGGGCGTAATCAGACCACTGCCGCGCCCACAAATTGCCATTAACGGAAAACATATAAAGTTATATAACTAAGCGCTAAATTAAGATATAAATCTGCAACAGGGAATCACAGTAGCAAAGGACACCTCTAAAATTATATCTCCTAAACCACATAACTACAACGACCAAATTTGCTGAGTACAAGTCCTATAAGAACTTCTATCGACAGTGTGAAAATGGATGAAATCAGAGGATAACCCCGCTCACTCCCCATATACCGATACTGTTAAAAACTACTAAAACATTAAAATTGACCACCGAGATTGTAAGGTGTGAAAATTGGACGGTGGGAGTGGCACCACCCACTTTTTGGTGAAATCCCATATCTTGAGACGTGACTAACTGATTTGGACAAAATCCCTTACATTCTTATGTCACAGTTTAAATATGGACGAAATCGGACAACAGCCACGCCTACTTCCCATATAGCACAATTTTAAATTCCACTTGCTGGTTCAGTTTTCAGTACAAAAATCAAGAAGCAGTTTAAATAACTGCATAAAACTTTGCACGAATAATATCTTGAGTGTGTGCCACCTTATGACCAATAAAAACTTTTCAAGACCTCAGGTTGACTTTTGATAATCCTTCTCTTATAATTGTATGTCTGTATGTCAAAAATGTGTTGAGTCGAACCAATACTGCCCATATATACTTAATATACAGATTTTTGAACTTCCGGTTGACTTTCTGCCCCATATATCGGCCAATATGTGAGTTATCGCAATGAAAATAAGAGAGCGCATTTTATTCATAACAGTGTATTTTTGTGACTAAAATAGATAAATTTGAGCGAAAACTTCGCCTGGACCCTATATAATTAATATCAGGATTTCGAACATTTTGTTGACTTTACTCTAAATGATTGGTTTTACTCGTACACTTTAAAGTATTTCCCTGGCTTTGATTTTTGCAAGTTGCAAGAGTGCATATAAAATGTTCGGTTGCACCCAAATTTAGCTCTTCCTTACTTGTTGTGTTTGCTTTTGAGAGAGTTGATATTAGACTTTTGAGCAATATACGCTCTAAGCGAGCACTTCGCACACATATACATTATAATCCAATATTTGTAAACAGCATAAGGAACAAGAAGACGGAATTTCGAAATATAAAAACCCAATATTCTAAGAGCGAAAATAAAAATATTTGATCCACTTTTTTGTTATACGGATTGTTCAGTGGTTTCGTTGCCAAATGCAATGGTATTGAGACTATTTGAAGTTTTTTAGTTAATATTATTTTTAAAGGCAATATACATATGAAAACACAGAAAAGTAGTATAATTTTCATAATTGTATATACCAAAGCGTAATTTCAAGAACTGCTGCGAAACTAATTCTTCGTGTACATGTTTTCTATTATCCCTTAAGATTCAATAAAACGTGTAATGGTAATTGATTGAATATCGCAAGCGGCAATCATCGAACTAGCGTTTTCCGAATATGATGGCTTTATATTAAATACTGACAAAAAAGAATTATAGCACGAAAAAGATTTTATTTAAGATAAAAAAACTGCGAAAGGTGACATAAATTGCTGATATTAGTGAAGTAGAGTAATGAAAAAATTTTGTATTCATTTATTCTTGCCACTACAAATATACTGACAATTTATATTTTCGGGAAAATAAACGTTAAAATTAAGTTGCTGCGACATCATTAAGTAAACATACGGAAAAGTTAGTCCTTCGTGATGAAAAGTCAAATAGCTAAGTGTCTTTTGAAGGAAAGGATAGAAAAGAGGCTCAAAATAGATGCAGTAATACACACATTCATGTAAAACTCCATGTTTCGAAAGCACTTTGTGTAAATGGATGTGTGTCTGCTCCCTAATTATTGTTTGTGTTATGTAAAGTGGAAGTAGTATACTTACATACATATATTATGCGATAGCTATATACGCATATACATAATATACTTGAAGCTAAGGGCTCTTCCCCTCAGCTTTCGCAATAATTAGCTATGCGAAATAAAATTGCGTCGACTGCTTGGCATACGTTGCGTATACGTAACATTTATATATAATATAATCGTGCGCAGCCCATATTTACTGTAATGTTAAATTTTTTTTATTAAAAAATAGTTGGAGCTGAGAAATTTGTTTATTTAATGTCAGCGTTGAAAACTACTGATGGTAATTTCTATGCTTTTATTCATTAGTTAGATTAGAACAAATTGAATTTGGTATATTGAAGATAATAAATTAAAAAAATGCCTTAAGTGAAAACACATATTACTTAAAACATCGACGCCATAATGGAAGTCTCTGTTATTTTCATTTCTTTAACAGAGGCAATGCTTCATCGCAATGCTACAAGACCCCAAATTTGAAAGTTTCTGCTTCATGAGTTTTTCAACATTTGGTCCTTCATATTCAATACTAACAATTTCCCATTTAACGATAGCAAGGAAAAGAAGAACCGATACCGCGTTTCTTAAGCGCAATTAACGCCTTCTCATAATAAGCTTAGCGCCCTCATTGTACAGCAACTAGCACATTGTCACGAATAATTATACTATCTTAACCTCTCTAAAGCCTCTTCGTTCATTTCGCTTCCTTACCCACTAGCTTTTCTATTTTGTCTTTTCTTTTTCACTATTTCCTTATGCATCGTTTTACTCTCTGATATGTTAAAGACCTTTTGTATGTGCGTTATATAGTCACTATTAAAACAATAATGACTGTCATTCAATGTTTGCTTTCTGAGCTAAACTATGTGCTTTGCTTAACAAATATGTTCTTATTATTTTTACACGGGCTTACTGTAAATGCTAGTTTGGTTTTGTGAAAAATCTCTTTGACTTTACTCCAATTCACAATTTGCTCGAAGCTAATCAAAAGAAAAAGTGCGTAGCAAAGTTCAAGGAGCCTTATTAATCTGATCCGGAATGTGGTACTCCCGTTTGTGGACATTTCGCTCATTCTTTCTCTGATCTTCCCGTTTAGTTGAGTTTCTTCCAGAAACAAACTATCAAGCCGAATACCGCTTACCTCAGTTAGAAAATTTCCTTATAAATGAATTCCTTTTTCAGTCACATAATAGGTGTTAGCCGGAGTATACATTGAGTAATGCTAAAAATATTTGTGGCATTTATAAAAGCAAATATCTTGATGTTATTGAAAAAAATACAAAAACAAATAAAAGTTAACATTTAAACATTATCTATTCAAGTCTGATCCTGGTAAGTTGGAGATTTATTGCCAAGTTTATATTTGACAGGCAGCTCGACAATTCAAATCCATATTCATTTTGTTATTGTTATTTCTTTCTGTCTCGATAAAACCGTAGAGAAGGTTGACTTGGCTTAAAGCGTACTTGAACTGTTCACCTGCTCACATAGTCTTTCGCTATAAAGTAAAAAATCAATATATTTAAAGACATTAACAGCAGACATTGAACTGGAATAAAATGCGTAGTTTAAATGTATTTAGCCGCATGATTTGATTAAATTGGATTATGGTAACTTAAACGCCGGTAGGGTCATGGCTTGAGGAAAAATAAAATGACATTGTTTACTGAGTCTGCTTACTTAATTGTTTTAGACGTTTCAGACAAGAGAAGCTCTTTTTATTGGAAATACATATATTGGATGCGATTTTAAATGCTTTTCTTGTGCATACTTGAAATTTTTTAAAACTCCGTGGCTAGTTTTAAGTTTCAGTTTACTTGTATTTATACATATTTACGTTGTGTCTGTGTGTTATTGAGCCCTGGAATTAAGGAATACGAACAATACGCAGGTTATTGTCAGTTTTCTAGCTTTTGCTACAAGCTCTCCGTTGAGCAAACGGTGAAAACCAAAACAACTGCATACAAATTAAATATTCTATGCTAGCGAAAAGTTTTGCTTTAACACTTAAAGTGCTTCAATTTAAGTTTGCAGCGCTGAGCGGATTTTTACTGTTAGAGCCCCGACTGGGCATTGGAATTCGCGTAGCTTTATTAAGTACATTGCAAGGTGGCAACGCTTTAAGTCGGCATTGGTAGAGATTTCAGTGTCAAAGTTAAATCGCTTTTATGGCTAAACAATTGAACAAAGTAAAAGAAGCATTTTACGAATTGGTGTTTGGGTATGCGAAAAATCATTGTCGACTTGTAGTGTGATTATTTGCATTACGTTTTTCTTTGCTAAAATGCAGGGTACATAATTGTTAGAAAATTCGGCTATAAACACCGAAAGTGTAAATGAACTTAGCCCATTTATATCATAAGTGTAATATTTTACATAATAGTTTTTTCAACAACATTTTTCAATGCATTTTCTTCTGAATATTTTATACAAAAAACACAGGAATTTCTTTCACACACACACGTCATATATTTCGAGTCGTCTCGTACTTTTTCTTCGTATTCAACCAGCATTCATGGTTCAAGTACTGAAAATGCATGCACTGGTTGAGTGAATTTACGGCAAAACGCCCTTTGACGAATTTACCTGGGCGCAAAACACCATTGGTAGGTAGACAAATTGAAAGTATAATGAACCAGCACCGTATCCTTTTACAAATATAACATATATTACCATTATGTATATTAACACGCAATAGGAATAATACTTAGGTTTTCAATGCCACAAATTAATTTAATTAAAAAGGTATACACATATTTTATTATGTAATAGAGTAAAATAATTTATCTTTCTGCTTACACCATTATTTTTGACAATTTAAACCATTTAGCATCACTTTATCATAAATTGTCCGCTGTTTTATCTCTGTCCATTCCCGAAATGCAATTTTTAGTCATTTACCAATATCCAACATCTAGCCACTTGCGAAGGATGAAAGTTAAGGGAAATCGCAAACACCCCGCTGAAACACTTTCTCCTAGTGCCGACCTACACAAAAATCAACTTAATATATACTCGTATGAGTATTTTCTCTTCACATTCTTGCTTCAAGCTTTCAGCGCTTGTGCATCTTTCTCTCATTCATCTTCTCTATTCATTTGTTATTGCCGCAATATCAATTTGCTATGGTACAATAACCATATATATTATATGAATATGTGTGTTTCATTGTGGGCGTAATAATCAATATAAAACTCTAAAAGGAACAAAACCAAAGAGAAAAAGTTTTAGCAGTTACGCTTGAGGAAGCTGAGCGCCATTTTTCACCTTTCAAGAAGTTTGAACCACCAGAGACTCTCAAGAGTTGCAATGTGAATTGTAGAAATCGAGTTCCTTTTCAAGTTTGAAGTTATTTGGCGTATACGTTACATATTTATATGATTTAAAGAAGTTGCAATGTGAGAGTGCGCTACTGAAAACCAGAAATTTATAGTCGAGAATTTTTATTATATATTTTTTAAGTTATACCTCGGCTTAGCTGATGCCATTTACTGTCGCTTTTAATTGCTCGGAGTATTTTTAAACAATTGAATCCAAAAATATTTCCATTAACCTCTTATTTGTATTGTGTTATTTGTCAAAATATTAAAAAAAAAATCAAAATAATTTTCTTTCAATAAATCTGAATAGAAAACTGCGAGTCGTTTTTACTTTGGCCATTGAAATAATTTTGATATTCAGCATTTTTATTATTTTCACGGGAATTTCCAAAGTTTGAAAAATGAGCTTTCTGAATATGTGACGGTTATTTTTGAGAAACGAAAATTAGTTGGTGAAATTTTAGTTTGAATAAAAAAACGAAAATTCCTATGTAAAATGTATGGGAACCTAAAACAAAAATAGCGACCCCTTAGAGTTAAGCTCCAGCGCCTGGCTTGAGGGAGGATTTTTTGTTTGTCAATCACTAAAATTTGAGGGGGTAAGAGTTGAAAAAAAAAAAAATCAAACATTTTTTTTTGAAGCACCCTAATATTCATATATAAGAAATGATACATTTAGTAATTCATTAGCCACCATAAATAGTTTGCCCATTTCATTCGCAAGCTTTTTCCTTGATTCTAGCAATGAATTTGTTACTATAATTACATTTCTTGCTTATATTCGCACATTTCATTAACTTTTCCAGCTATTTTAGCTAACGATGATTTTGCGTTTTGTGTGATTAATAAAACTTTAATTAACCCAACAATGGTAGCAAGCGGAAAGTAAATATTGAGAAGGTGAGAATTCCTAGTGAATTTGAAACATTATATCTAACAACGTTCTACTGTATAATTTCGCTTAAAAGGCTCAATTGTAGCTGCTGTCAGCGTTGAGTTTCCATCACTCCTAAAGTAAATGATGGTAAATGATATATGAATAGCACTTTTTTACTGACCAAATCATTAATTAATTATTTAAGCAAAGGCAACTGACTTGTCGTCTCTCAAATAAATGTTTTCCAGTATTTTACAAACACACATTTACATATTCTGTTTTCAGACACAGACTTTGTAGAATATGCATTCCTTTGTGCTAACAGCAGAGCACTCGCTGCGTTTTTCATTTTACTTCATTTCATTATACTGTACTATTATTTTCAACCTTTGCAGCAGCCCCGCAAAGGCTCACATAATCACATGGCGGGTTTAAGTAGCTTTTCACTTGAATTTTTGCTTGATCTGACCACTTAGACACTAGCAAAAGTCCCTTCTCAGAGAATGAATGAAAATATTTAAAGTAAAAAAAAAATTGAACAAAAGCTAGAAATCACTAGCGTAATTGAGTTAATAAATCCTTATAGGATTTGTTTTTTTTTTATTGAATCTTACATTCTTTTTAACTTATGGTATCTAGTGTTGTTTTCTTTTTACTGGTGCCTGCTTTTTCTGCGTAGCTGTCATAATTAGTTACCAGCCGTGAATTATGTTTGATATTTGAATATTCTAAAGAGCTTTACTGTAATTTTAATTATAAGGTCTAACCTTAAGAATGTCCTCAATTTCATATAGTTTTATTTTCTTTCCATTTTGCAACTTTTCTGAAGGCATTTTATATTTATCTTTAGTTTTTTCGAGTTCATGACTTTAATAGAGACAAATTTGGATGAAATGAAATGTCAACAAAAGCAACTGCCAACGACCACCTTCAGCCCAACTCATATGTAATCACCACAACCACAAAATTACTGTTGACCACAGCTCCATTATTCCGTTTTTGCTTTTGGGCTATTGATGACATCACTTTACGTGTTCACTATGAAAATGAGTCTTCTTTCATAATTGTTCATATATACATGTTGAATGGAATTGTTTGCGGTTGTACTTTGACAGGCAGGGAAATGGAAGGTGAGCGTGAAAAAACGCAAGTACCTATGTACATCTGTAATGATATGTTCTTGAAAGGGCAATGACAGATTGAGATTCATCAAAAAGCATAGTGTCATACACTGACAGCTGAGTGGGCCCATAAAGAATGGCTCAACATCTCAAACCGAATGTAAGTGAATACAATGCATTCTTAGCTTAAATGATCTTGAATTAGTAATAGCAACTCGAATTATCATACCTTTCAAAAATTATTAATTGTAAGATATTTGTATGAGAGAAGTCTGCATAATTTTAAGATAACTAAATGGCTGTTGTTTAAAAGTTTACTCAGGTGAATTTCTGGTGCATTTTTTTAGGTTCATACTATTTTTTTACTAGCTCTGAAACGCTATGAAAGACAATAGACTTTGTTTATATGATTCATAATTCATCAAGTTGTCGTTTTGTTTCAATAATTAAGACTGAAAGATAATGGTAGCCTTTGAACTTAATGAAGATGTCAAAAGTAAGTTCTGAAACCATAGGCATTCAAGTAAACTGGTATAGCTAAGTTTTTTGATTTTCTCCAATAAAAAGGCAGTTTTATTCTCTAAAAACGTTTACCTCACATATCGTATACATATATCAAAGATCAACTACACACGCAAATAAGTATACACGAAAACAAACGCCAGAAATACTTTTACAAAACAAAAAAAAAATGCAAAAGGTTTGGGAGAATCTACACGTTTTTGCTCAAAAGTGCCTTTTTGCAAACAGATCTGGTCATGCTGTGTTTTCGAATTGTTTTGTTATCTATTTTACGTACAGACATAGATACACACGTTCATTGTTTTGATTAATTTTTGTTGCTGTGGTTTGTCGGCGCTTTTTGTACTGTGTTTCAGTGGCAACTTCTTCTGCGTACAACCGCTGGTCAAATAACCGGTATCAAAGCGAAATGGTTAACCAAATGTAATGGCGTGGACTGGCTTTGACCAGTCTGTTGGAAGAGTTAACCATCCGGCTGGAGCTATAAAGGTTTACCGTCTTTATGTGTTTAAGAGCAGCTCATTTGTCACAACCACGTGTAAAATGAAGAGGGTAAACATACACGAGACCATAAGTAAATGCAGGTTAAATTAATTTTGTATAAACGCTTATGTGGTGACTCAAACGCTTAAAGTTAATTTCATTTTAATCTGCTTTGTGGAGTTATATGTATAACGGAAGTTATATCTTAGATTTTTATAGAAATGGAAGTTGCTATGTGAGTTCAAATTTGCTCAAATTAATAAATAAATAAATACACTGATGAGTTTACATGTTTGTTAATGTATTTCCCAAAAACACTAAATATTATTGCTTGCATTTTATGAACTAGAGATGGAACCATTATAGCGGAGAAATAAATCAATTTTAGTCACGCAGTTTCTCACTGTTATAAAATTGGAAAAGAAAATTGATTTTGGCAAATATTTGTGATTTGTTGAGTATGATTGTGTTGTTCTTTAAACTAAAGTTGTTTAAACTTAACGAGAAACAAATGAGAGAAGTACAGGTTTCTCGTTCTACAAAATTCTCTATTTTTTGTATAAATTTTTTCAGGACATTTATGGCTTACCAATTGCGCAAAGCTTGTTGAGAAAGAAATTTATAGGGTTTTGCAGACTGCAGCCAGCAGATGTGCCTAAAAATACAAACCTGGTTCGAAATTGAGGCAGTCACGAGTTTGTAAGTATATGCATGTGAAATATTCCTGTTACTGTTATCTTAAGCTGAAATGAAATAATAATAACCATATTTTCCCCATTTGATTTATTTCCACCTACTTTCACCACTGCCTTCAACATCGTTTCGTTTGTCTGTTTTTGTTTATACTCCAATGTGTTGATAAGTCTTCGGGGCGTTGCCATTTTACTAAAAATTTAAAATGACTGCCGCATTGCAGTTTCTATTGGACTTCCAGCATACCAGGTTGGTAACTGTTGAGTTTGGAAATTTTCTTTAATTTTAGCTTTTAGAAAATTAAATTTTTTAAATTCGTTGATTACTAGCATAGTGACGGTCTTTTTGTTGTTTCATTTTTGGGAGAGCAAACATTCTTTAATGCAAAAAAATATGAATATGTGTAGTGTTCAGAGTTACTTTAAGGAATATTCTTGCCTCTGTTTTGTCCACACTGGATAAGGAAGCGAAGTGTATGAGAAAAGACGAAATATCTCTTGTAATCAAACAAAAAGTCGTCGCACTCATGACTAGGCCCCACGTCACTTTTGACAGTTATAACTACGAAGTTGTAAATAATTTCGTCCATTGTGGAACCAGCATTAACAGCAACAACAACGTCAGTCTGGAAATCCAACGCAAAATATCATTTGCCAACAGGCGCTACTTTGAACTGAGTACGCAATTGAGAAGTTAAGTCCTATCTTGACGAATGAAAACAAAACTCTATAAGTCACTCGTTATTCCCGTCCTACTAAATAGTGCAGAGGCATGGATGATAACAATATCTGATGTTGGAGAGAAAAGTTTTGCGGAAGATGTATGTTTGCGTATTGGCCACGGCTCATATCGCATCCGATGGAACGATGAGCTGTAAGTCCGAATGGAGGAAAATACACAGCTTTGAGAGCATTCGACGCAGTTCCTGCTGAGAGAAGTAGAAGAAGAGGAAGACCTCCACTCCGTTGGAAAGACCAGGTGGAGAACTACCAGGCTACACTAGGAATCTTGAATTGGTGTCATACAGCAAAAAGGAAGAACGAATGGCGCGCTGTTGTAAACTCGACTAAGCGGGGTCTATGCGATTAAAGAAGAAAAAAAAACTCAAACTCAAATAAAAAGTGTTAAAATTGGCAATCGTGTTATCTACACGAATAAATAACTGGCAATGTTAGAAATGGAATCGTCAAATTACCCTGGCCTACAAAAAAATTTTTTTGGTTTGGTGCAGCTCTGTGCGCATCAGTAGTCGGTATAATAGGTAGGATGAACCACATTCCCGCTACTAATTGTTCTCTTCTTTCTTATGAACAAGTGATTTATAGCATAGAGTTATCTATAAAATTTTTGTGTATAAATAGATCCTCCAAATTAGCATATTAATGATGGGCATGATGAGCTGAGTCGATTCAGGCCCGTTTGTCAGTCTGTCTGTGCACAAGCGAACTAGTCACTCATTTTTTGAGATATTTACTTATAGCGTAGAGCTGATATACAAACAAGACAAGCAAGATAAGTATGTCTTTATACCTTTTTATGCTATAACAATTGTATATGTGAAGAGTCTTAAAGATTTGGTACAACCGATGTTACCGTTTTCTCTTATCCCTTACAAAGGCGCTCAAATATGGCTTTATTCACATATATAATTATATACGAGGGCTGCTATATATATTCTGGCCTAGGGCAACACTAAGTGTTGCCAGGTGCAATCTGACATTTTCATTGGAAAGTTTGTCATTTTTTAGCATAACATCACTCATAACGTTTTGTAATTTAATAGTGAATTGTTTTATTTACAGGGAATTAAAAAATTCATCTCGGCCAAAAAATGGAATTAACTCGTGAACATTTTCGTGCGATCATTTTTCACAACTTTCGACGTGGATTATCACGACAAGAGTGCATCGATGAACTAAAGTCTTTGTTTGGCTATGAAGCACCATCCTATAGCACTGTGAAAATCAAGTACAACGAATTCAATCGTGGCCCACGCTCGCTCAAAGACGAATTCCGTGAAGGTCGTCCAAAAACAGCCGTTGTGCCAGAAAACATCGATGCCGTACGTGAACTGATAATGCAAGACCGTCATGTAACATACCTTCAGATAGAGGCATGCCTATGTATTTCTCCCACCAGCATACATTCGATATTGCATGAACACCTGGCCGTAAAAAAGGTTTGTTCTCGTTGGATCCCGCACAATTTGACAATCGCTCAAAAAAAGGCTCGTGTGGATTGGTGTAAAGAAATGCTGAAAAAATACGATCGCGGTGCTTCAAAAGACGTTTATACGATCGTCACAGGATCGTCATGGATCTATGCGTATGAGCCCGATACAAAACAGCAAAAAAATATTTTCGTTGATAAATATGCCTATTTACATTATTAGGCCAGAAATATATATAGCAACCTACGTATTTGGTTTTTATCTCCTATATTATTATCTCCTATATTAAATGAGAGTTACAAACATATTTTAGTTTGTACACGTAGTCACACAAACATCCACGAAGCAGACACCATGTGACACATAAAGCCTTTCCAGTCAAACGGTCCTCTCTTTGTCCTATGCGACACCTTACTGAATTTTACTGAACATTGTCGCATTTCATTTGCCTAGGTCAGTTCCGTCAGCAACTTTTATTCGAACAGAAATCACATGAGAAAGTTAACGCTTGCGCTCTGTCGAATACCACAACTTATTCTTTTGTTGCAAGAGTTAAAGGCAGCACAGGTCGACTCTAAATAACTGTCAAACGTTAATTAAATGAAAATATAAATAGCCTTGAAGAGTCACGTGAATTTCTTGTCATTATTGCGAAACATGAGACCAGATATGTAGATTTATGCGCAGAGTTAAGAGCTAAAGCGAGTAATCCATTAGGCTACCACAAAATGATTAAGGAAATGTCTGCCTTCATTCCACCATAATATATATCGTATGCGCCGTGTCACGTCAGCTTAATGAAAAAAAAAGTAAATCGCATGAAAAACCATTTAAGTTACGTGCTTACCGCTTACTCTTGAATTTTATTTATTGCCGGTCGGCTCATCTCTTCAGGTCAAACTTTAATTTTTCCCACAAGGATAATTGTTTACAGAAATGATGTCTGTGGTTATGAAATATACAAAATACATATGTGTATTCTTGGTACGGGTATAACTCGTAGAGTTTAAGGACGTGACTGTGAGTATTGCATGTGTTTCATTGGAAGTCATTTTGATCAAGATATATATATTTATATATCTTATTTTTTATGTATTTTTATATATGGAGAGCAAGTGCACAAGTCGGTTTTATGTACATTTGAAGAAAGGATAGGCCCATGTGTACTTGTTATCTGAATATTCAATAAATTGTGTAAAGGCTTGGGTGTTTCTTGTATTATTTAAGAGCCACAGCTGTATAGGGAATTTCAGGCGCTTAAGTACTTGAGTAATAAGCTTCTTTTTTACATACTTATAAAAATTTACTTTAGAGTGATAGAATTTTGTAGTAAGCAAGAACATAGGTAGACCCAGCGCTTGGGGCTGCACATGCGCGGCCAAATTCATTATTTAAACTAACAAAATTTGAATGAAGCAATAAAATAGGTGTGTAGGAATATCAATTTTCCGTTTTTAATAGAAGTATGGAAATTTGTTTTTCCTACTAAATATTTCCGTTATTGGGAGGCAATATGCTATTTCACAAAACAATGTTAGTAGAGAAATGAGATCCTCGTAGAAAACAGATTTCAACAAGATTAGTGAATATTTAAATAACACATTGCTTTTAGTGTAGCCTAAATAAAACTAAATGGCCTATGCAGGACTTTGCAACAGTTAGCCATGCTTCTGCTGGCATTGTGATAATAATGTTGGAACGCCAGAGGAAGTTAGCCTGAGCGCATAATTGCACATAAAAAGTGAGTGTGAAGAGTGTGTGGAGTAACTATAAAGGGAATGCAAGACTTAATGAACTTTGCTTGAGGGCTTAATCTTCATGGTGCACTGCTTTAATGACTGACAGAAAATGTCACTATTTCGGTGAATAATAAATTAAGCATAAAATAAAAATGTGTTGCTGCATGTGACGTTTTTTAAATGCAGTAAAGCAAGAGGCAGTTAAATTGTCGCCAACGGCCGCTGAACCCTTGTAGCTTATGAGACGTAATGATTGTATAAAGGCATCAGCAATAGCACGTTACTTATACGCCTTGGCGTACAACGCTGTTTTCCTTCGAACATAGTTAATCCGTAAAAATGTTGTATAAAAGACTGGAAGGAGATGCAATTTCATTAAACAGAGCAACAATAGTAACAAAACAAAATCAATACTTTCACCCGTGACACTGATTTTTGTTTTGTTCACCATTTTAAATAGTGTGACCGATGCCATACTTGTCTGTGTTAACGCATTAACTACTTAAGCAGTTCATTACTTCGTATTGCACAATTCTGTGGCGTCCATAAAAAGTCAAGCGCCGGTTTACTCTTCATTTTATTTAATGAACTGAATGTCGCTGGAAAGCAACCATTCTCTTATATCATATTTTTGGTTTACTTATGTTTTCTCATTATTAGCATTATTACATTTTTATGGTTAATAAAGGATAATGGATAAATAATATCACATTTTTATGGATTGTGGGAAAGCTTAATTCTATGGGCACTGAAACTAAAATTGATTATAACATAGCATTATAATTTTTCTCCGTTTACTCAGCTATGGGTAGCGCGCAACAAGAGCCATAAATTTACCTCTTAACTCGCAAAAAATTAAATTAAATGCGGAGTATATATATTTTTTTAACACACGCCTAATATGTTGGTTGCTGTAGAGACAAAAGTGAGTAGAAGGCCGCAAAGCTGCCGTTAGGAAATGTAACAAGCAAATTAATTGAAAAATTATTGCATAAAATGTCTTTAAGTTCCGCATTATATGCGCTACTATGGCTTAATTCTGTGTAAATATATTTATATGCATATCTATAAATATTCTCGCCATTATCTGCATTTCCTGCTTTACCACATTCTTGAGTCATTCATTCCCAGCTTTGTCCTTTTTGTTGTGAAACGAGCAGCTCTACACATGTTTCGCATTCCCGTGAAAGTTGCTGGAATAACAGCAATTTCCGCTTCTTCTAGTCTGGCACTTCGCCTGAACCTAGCACACGTCACAAAGGAAATACTTGGCTTATTTACTTGTAGATTACTGTTTTTGTTTGTCACTGGACATTAAATGTATCCATAGTAAGGGCATGGTTGCACTGCAATGTTGCAACATTATGTATATAAAAGTAAACATATTCATGTGAGTTAATACAATGGCTTCACTGCTTCCTTTTACACTAACAATGTGTGTGCGGGTCTCTAAAGGCATATTCTATTCGCTTCTGAGGAAGGTTGACGACATTATTGGCAACATGTTCATGTCCAGTCGGAGACTTTACTGAGCTTGGCATTCTTGCTGGTTTGTCACTGTCGCATTGCAAGTTGTTTACAGTGTTGCCGGTTAAGAACTTAACACTGCTAAAAATAGGTATGTGTGTTGTGACGTCGAGATTTTTATCGAACAAATTAAAGGTCATCATTGATACTATTATATCAAATATATTAACTGAAACATAAATATATAAAAATATCAGTTTTATGCTGATATTTGGGTCAGTGAAGAGTGAAATATTCTTCGTTAGTATTAACTACGAGTAAGTAAGTCCCTCAAGTGCTCCTTACTTGGAATTCTAAAATTATTATATCCAAAACACTTATCGAAAATCGTCTTTCCAGAGAAAACCCTTCAAATGCCCACTTAAACACTTCACCTCCGATTTGTTTCTGTGTCGAGGAGCTCATTAAAATTGCATTTTTCTGCTGCTATTTTAGTCGACCAATAGTTTTTCTTTGAATTGATTTTTAGTGACAAATCGTGCATCTTTAGCAAATTACAAGTACTTGGCACATTCTAAGCTCATGTCTGCTGACTTAGAACTAGCGACACTGTATTTTTGTTATTCTGCACCGCAAGTTTATTCGCCACATTCCAATTTAGTTGTTTTCTTTACTCGTATCCTGACCGGGTACAATATGCTTCAGCTAACAAACTGACATTTTAATTGTATCCGACGTGAAGGCTCGGACACATGACATGAGCCTACGTTGAGCATTCGCTTGGGTGCAGTTTATACAAACAACAATTTATGGTGTAATTGAAGCGATCGGCTGAAACTGAATTACAACATTTTTACCGAATTAAGTACATAACAAGTGAAAACGTGAACTTGGGTTCCATCGTAGCTTCCCCCTTCCCAAATTCAAAAGATTCATTACAAGAACTTTGAAAGGTCAGTTTGCATGGCAGTTATATGCTATCGTGATTTGAGCTAGATAATTTCTTCAGACCTCACACCATTATTTTAGACAATATTTCACGAAAAATTTCTTTAAGATATCTCGTGAAATAGAAAAGCTTTCCATAAAAGGAAAGGAAGATTTAGATTGTTCAGTTTATGTGGAAGTTATATGTTATAGTGGTCCTATATCGGTAGTTTTGACAAATGAGTACAAAATCGGAGGCGTGCATGGCTTAATATAATACAATAAACTTTGTATTAACTTCTTTATGCTTAATTTAAAATTTAAGTGAAAATTTCAGATATTTTAGTTGTTTGTTTTATTTTGCTATCTTTTACAAAAAAAGTTTATTTCATTAAATTTGGAGAAATCTTTTCTATCTTATGCTCCACTTTGAAATTTTTTCTACTTAAAATATAAAGGAGGAAACTTTATTCGTCTTAAAGTCGAAAAAAACTCTAATTTTCAACCAAAAATTCTGACGCGAGAATATCAGATTTTTATTCGAAAAAGTCAATAGGCTTTATATTTTTTGGAACCTCTATTTCATGATAGTATAAAAATATCCACATTTTTATGGTTAACTTTCTCTGACAATGCATGACAATCCCATGGTAGTTCTTATGCAGTTTATCAAAATTTAGTTGTTTATAGAATAATACAGTTTACAAATATGTTGTTACTTTTTTTTTTACATCAAGCACAAAATACTTGTAGTATTTTTGTGGGACTTAAGTAAAAGTACTAAACACGTTCAATGGAAAGCTATAATGTTTATGCCGCAAAAGGAGTATCATAATATGTTTAGTGCGTGGCATGGCTACTCAGCAGCAAATTGTGGCAATTTTGTTGTACTCTTGTGGCACATTGCTGATATTTTGCCTGTTCGTGTGACCTGCTTTTAGAGTTGTAGCTGTTAAAATGTCACCATATGCTTAGTGTGTGTTTTTTGAAACAAATTCTCAAACAACATATTTGCCACAGCACGTACAATCTTCCGATGTGTCCACTTAATTACGGCTGAGCCAATTTTGTATTGTGGGGCATAAATACAAGCAGAAATGCACCAGAGCAATGCCAGTGTACTTCTGTAGATTGAAAGAGTGCTCGGAGCCAAAAAACACATTACACTTTGAATTTTACGATTTCTCGATTTAGGCCAAGTATGTTGTGTAACGATTTCGAAATTTTTCGAACCAGTCGTCATTGATCGAGTGTGAATATGTATTCTAAAAGTATATCTTTTTCCTTATTTAAGTAGTAGCAACACCGAAATTAATTAAATATTTAATTTTCAACATTGCTGAGCTAAAAATCGCTACTTCTTCACACACTTTCAAATCTTTTATTTTAATTTATAAATTATGAAAATTATTAAGTACGATAAACAATAGTAGAAATTGTTGGCCTTTCGTGCCTAATAAAACCTAATTTTATGAAAATATTGGATTAAATATATTAATTTTTCATGTTAATTAGAAAAAGTTTTGACAATTTGCATGGATTAAATATGAAATTGTATATTTCAGCTAATTGAAATTAATTGGTTACGCTGCTCATGCAATTTAACAACAGATTAGCATGCCTAACCCAGTTTAGAGCATTTATGTACATGTTTTAGGGTATGTCGAAAAAAATACTTTTTTCGCTCTCTCTGTAATTTCTAATTTAATCTGAAGAATAAGTTTCTTGATCCGTCAGTGTAAGTCTCTCCATGTTTGTGCCCTTATTGGTAACGGGCAGGTCCAACGATTTACGGTCTTCTATTTTTTTTTATCTTCTTCTTTAAGGAACTTTTTTTGCACTTTTACAAATTTGAACTCATACTAACTACTAAGTGGGACAGTTTAGTATATACTTTTTTATTGTTTTGTAAAGAAAGATAATTTGTTCAATTTTTAAAAATTCTTCTAATTTCCTTTGCATGTTTAATTGTTGGCTTTTTTCAAAATTAATCTCAACTAGATAAACTGCGATGAATAACGGAAAGTGTTGTTCTAGTGAAAATCTAAAAAGGGCGACATTTTCTAAATCTTCTAATTTCCAACTCGAAAAGGCACTAAGACAGCACCACAACACATCGATTGGCACGTGCAATGCCAATTCGGTCGCATTTCCGGTCGACTCAGTGCATTGCTGCAATGACCAGAATTCTCTATGGTCACGGCGAATGAATGCAAGTCAAGTAGAGAGCGAGAGGGAGAGCGACTCAGTGCATTGCTGCAATGACCCGAATTCTCTATGGTTACGGCGAATGAATGCAAGTAGTCAAGTAGAGAGCGAGAGGGGGAGAGCGATACGCGCCTCATAGAAATTATTGTAAGAGCTCAGAGGCTGTAATCTATTTGCACAAATTTACTGCAGTCAACGATATTTAAGAACTAACTGTCATATATTCATACTCTCTGTCGGAAGTCGTAATATTTGATGTTCATTTTTAATACACTTAACCTTGAACGTACATAGATTCCTTATGTGTCAATACCTATGGAACTATGTACGAATAAGCTTTTAAGGGAAGTGGCTTCACTTTTATTTCATTCATTCACTTTTATTCTATTGTTTTAAGTGGAATTGAACGAAAAATGCAAAGGTTTTAAATTAAATTTTAAGTAATTGGCTTTCTTTGCAATAAATAATAAAAAATGTTGACATTATTTTTCATTGCAAACCACATAATGACAACTTAACTGCGCGCCTGCCCCTCTTTTTATTTCTAAAAGGTTTGCAGCTATTTTTATTAGAAAACAAAAATAAATTATTACACCCAGAGAAGCTTGATGTACGTATGTACATTTCCAAAATTTTAATATTTTAAACCAATCAATCCATTTGTAGCACGGAGACATATTACTATCAGGAAAATATTCTCTCTGAATTTCAATTATGAATCTGACACATCGACCAATATTTTCGGTAAAAATTAAACTATAGGCACTTGTGTCCAAATATTCGATGCCAAGGGGCTGGAATAGTTTTTGTTGGATTTGGACAAATTTGGCCACAAGTTGGCATAATTTAAAGGCATTATTTGTGTAAAGTTTTATCCCGTTTATTTATTGCTTTATACAGTCGAAAGGAATAAATCAGACGGAATAAAAAGAGTCAGATAAGTACACATTTTTGGTTTTCGGATAACGGCGTTTCGTGGGCGTGTTAGTGGTTTGATTATCTACGAACTCTTAATTTTTAGCGCCCAGGAAAGCGCATATCAAGTTTCATCAAGACATCTAAATTTTTCCTCAAGTTTGATTTGAACTCGTCTCATCATCGTGATCATTTATACATATAACTCCAAATATATCTCGATTAGTTTAAGGTGATACGCACAACCGTTAGGTGAAGAAAACTTTTATAGTCTGCAGCAACAGTTTGCAGGAGTATGAAAAAGCATGTTATTATGACTTAGTTCCGACAATTGCGTAGTAAATAACCGAGTTGAACTATAAAACTAATATCGTCGTTGACTGAGTGAATGGTTGAATCGTTTAGTCTCTTATAAATAGGAATGGTCTTGGCTAAATATCCACCTTCCTTTGGAGAATTGTATTATATTCGCAGAGCGGTTCAATCGGAATGGAGTTCGCTTTTATTCTATTCATACTATACGTGTGTATTAAGCCAACTAGCCAACTACTGCTAAACTAAATTAAAAGTAATTATGCGGTTAGCAAAATAATGACAGAACTTAGCTTATGTAAACACTTTTTATATTCCAAATGAAAAAGTATTTGTTTATTTTAAAATAATAGAATTAAATTAAAATAAGATAAATAAGTCAATTGAATGACCATATTAGTTCAAAGCAAGCAAAATAAATATAAGTAAACAAACATAACTAACTCTAGTGGAATTAGTTGCCATTGCTTGAAACTAAAATTTACAATGACTGTTAAACACACTGTTTTTATATAATTATGATTTTCCTTAAATGTATATGTAGTTATACTCCTTGCCTTAACTCCATATATCTATTATAATATTTCGTAATATTGTGGAGTCATCATTACCAGTACATGGAGGAGTTACTCCTTCGCTTTGTAAACTCAAATAGCTAAGTAGCTGTGAAACTGATGAAGAGAAAAGAAAGCAAAAATAGAGACAACGACGAGTGTTTAGGCGCAAATGTGCTAAGCAAAGTGTAAATGCCAGCAAAGTAAAGCAGAATTTACACATACATATACATAAGTATTTATACAATGTCATCGCTATATAAATGTGTTCGTGCAAGCAAAACTGATTTTCTCAATTTCCGCCTCTTTTAGTCGCCTTTAACTATAACTAGCTCTGTGTAATAATGTTACTTCGACTCTTTGCCATACGCTGCGTATACGTGACATTTATACTTAATCGTGCTCAACTTATATAAGTTGAATTGGAACGTACTGATTTTAATAGGACTTATTTGCTTTCAATGCAAAAAAGATTAATATAATAATAAATTCTGTATTTTTAATACTTTAATAGCAAAACTGACATTATTTCAGTTTTCTTCGATTGCAGGGGCGTGGTGCATTATGAGTTTTTGCCACAGGGAAGAACGGTCAATAAGGAATATTACCTGCAAGTTATGCGCAATTTGCGCGAAGCAATCCGCCAGAAACGCCCGGATTTGTGGAAGAACAAAAATTGGCTTTTGCACCACGATAACGCCCCTGCTCACACATCGTTGCTTGTGCGCGACTTTTTTTGGCCAAAAACAACACACTAATGATGCCGCAGCCACCGTATTCACCAGATCTGGCCCCCTGTGACTTTTTCTTGTTCCCTAAACTGAAGAGGCCCATGAAAGGACGACGTTACGCTTCTCTTGACGAGATAAAGACGGCATCGAAGGAGGAGCTAAAGAAGATAAAAAAAAAATGATTTTTTGAAGTGCTTCGAAGATTGGAAAAACCGTTGGCACAAGTGTATAATATCTCATGGGGATTACTTTGAAGGGGACAAAATAGATATTCATGAATAAATAAATAATTTTTGAAAAAACACAAAATTCGCGATACTTTTTGAACACACCTCGTACATTATATATTGTATATGATTTTAACGGATTGACTGGGAGTTATAAGCCTGAGATTTCATAGTCGTTGAAATTTGATAACTAGTTATATCCAAAACAAGCGTTCTGAACGCATCAACCGTCGCTTTAGCTGTCGGAAAATGTTGATCTCTTAGTTTACTTTTCACGTAAGCGAATAAAAATAAGTATTTTAGTGTCAAGTCAGGACTGTACGGATATGAATAAAATAACATTATTATTTAATAATAGTAACTCGTTGCATATCTCATGCGATAGACACTTATGTCACCCCAAATCTTAAGCAAACGCTTCATTTAAGTTATATTGCCGTTAAACTCAACCTATTTCCATTTTCCCTATTTCTACCTGATAACTTTTAAAACGCTTCGCTATTGAACGCTTCAAACTTTTTAACACGACGTTGTTCACTAAACTTAAAATGGCATTTTAAATTTCGGACATTGCAAGACTTTGTTGCTATACTGCTTACAGTTTGAATCTCTAAATTAGCGAGCACGAGCGAAACGTGCAGCTGTTTGCCCGCTTTATAGCCAAAAACCTTACGTTATCCAAGGAGATGAAAGTATGGACTGAAAGAAATTTAATAACTACGTACAAACACACACAGCGAGTGATCGAAAAGCTTATGCTGTTTCAATTTAAAACTGCATTGCTCAGGTGGGCTATATTTTTGTTAGCCAACTGAAGCAGTTTCAGTTGCAATACTTTAAAATTGACACTAACGAAACTAGGCAAAGTGGTAATGCACCGATAACTTAGAAGTCAACTTGTTTCAACAGTCAGAGGAGAGAATATCGAAGTTTAAACGTCTGTTTGCCTAAACAAGCGAAACAAAGTTATTCCAAACGCTTGGCGCATTCAAAAGAAATATTTTTCTTTGAAGAATGTGACGCTTTTGCCGAACCTTTCAATTTGGAAAAACACCAAACAAATTTTCAAGCACATAACTCGTTGTAAGCTCTTTGATTAGCTGAATAGAAACCTTGTTGTTTGATTTAACTCAGTTTTCCGTATATTCAATGTCGAGTACTACTTATTTATTGTCTTTAAGAGTTTCTGATTGCGATTGGTAGTGATGAATTTTTATTAGTTTAGTTATATGTTCTAACTACTGAATAATTTTGTAAAAATAACTTGCGCTTCTAAGGTGAATCTGTACTAAGATTTTTGTGTGTACAAATCTTTTATAAAGTTATTTATGTTTAATAATCTTACGCCATAAATCACTCATGGAAACATACTATTTACATCAAAACATGACTCAAAAACCTGCACGAAATTTTTTCCATAAAAATAAGTCACTATCGACTGCTCCACATAACCACCTTGTAATCCTCTGCCATAACTGAGGCTGCCTTTACTTGTATTCTAAACGACTACGATGTCATACGAAAACCACATTTAACAGTTTTCTTTGTATTTTCAGACATGCAAAATGTCTTCAACACACACATTCGCACTTGTGCACATCTCGCGGTATCACTCTGATCTAAAAGTGCCGCATTGGTGCATGCAACATGCAATACGTGCAACATGTGGAGCGGATGAAAGGATCAATTATTTAAGTGCTGAAATGCATGCACAGGTTGGCTGATTTTTCGGAAAAATGCGACATAACATACTGAGTGACGTGGCATTTTGAACTCAACGCGGCGGAAAATTTTTTACTGAGTGCCACTTCGTACGTATAGCTGTGGATTCAATGCAGGTATAGAGTCATAAATGCAATGAAAGTAAAAACAAAAATTTCTAGTAACTAAAAAAATTATTAATAAATGCAGTTATTGCAAAAACACATAAATTCCTTCGCCCTTACGTCATATTTCCAAAATGGAGTTGTTGCTGAGACAGCAAAATTTAAGTTTTCTCTGTGTTATTTAATGTACCAACCACATCATAATTAATGCAGTAAAAAAGTGGTTATTTATCATTTATATTTTATCAATATTTTTAGTAAGCTAAATATTGATGTTATATTGTCCAATCATTCAACGTCATTTTTTCATAAATGTTGCACCGTTTTTCTCTCTGTTAACACCCTTTGTAATAAACGTACAGCCAACAACGTCCAGGATAGGAACCTTTGCAAAGAATAAAGATCTAAGTGATTCTGCACTTAGTCTACTAAAACACTTTCTGCGCGAGTGCACACAAATGCGCACATATGTATATACTATACATAAAGATATGTTTCTAGTTTTACTTTTGCGTTGTAAGTAGTCTGCACTATTAGGTTATCTCTCCACCATTTATCTTTGCCACTGATATCAATTTGGTATTGCCTCATAGTGAGCGCTTTAAAGTTTGTAAAATGTAAAAGTGCTCAAGCGCATGGAGAAAAAGTTGAAGCAGCTGTTTTCGAAGAAATGAGTGGCATTTTTCATGTCTTATGAAATTTGAATCACCCGTGGTATGAAACACTTAGTCGCATTCAAACAATGTATTTAGCATTTCGGGTGTGCTGGTCTTCTTAGTTTAGAAAGGTGACCGTTTAAAGATAAAGTTTACCAGGAAGCTTAAAATGGAAATACATCTAATAAAAATTCAACAAACAGTTCCATACTTGTATTGATGTAATCAAAAAAATATCCAATATCCATCGATGCTACAATTGAACATTTTCAAAGCCACTCGGCCCTCAGTCAACTTTGCGTCATAACTTTTAGAAATATTCATACCAAAATGTCGAAATTAAAATTATTTTTGGGCTCAAATCAAGTGGAAATTTTCAATGAATGCGATGCTTGAAACTTATCACTCCTTTAGTTTTTATGGCAAACATGCTAAGTTGATAGTCGACATGTTTACGGTATGTATGCGCTATATGTTACATAAAAAGACGTCTAGTTATTGCTTGTGGCTTCTATATGTAGCTAGCGTTAGTTTACTCACATATTTATACTCGTCATGTATTGATTACTTATATTCATTTGAATGTGTATATATTTACTTGTGAAAATTTTCAACGTCATGATGGAGCCTGAGCTGGAAGCTAACTCTACAAGCAATGCCCCTCGCACCACAAGACTTGTTGTGAAAATTAAAACAGAAACATTTTAAAAAGCCGTTAGGGAATGATAGATGCCGTGGATAGCGAATAAATGGTAGCGAATATGTCATGTGACAGTTTAATTGCCCACGAAAAAGCGCTAAAATCCCATAGAGGTTACTTTTGCTTTATTCTCTTTTAATACAAATTGTTTATCTTTGGTATCAGCGACTACACAACCCTTGTGAAATTACGGCGCTGTAAAGCAACATGAAAATATGTGCATAAATTCTGTTTAAAGGTTATCATTTGATTAACAGAGCTTAATAATGAACAATATGATAAAATATTTACTTCAGGCTCGGCAGAACCAAAATATTTTTGTGTTAATCCTGTCCAGAAACCCAAAACAGTTCAAAGGAAAATAATATTTTGTTCTTTTATATCCTATAAATTAATGAAACATGTAAATAAGTTTGATAAACTGAATAACATTTATCTTGTAGTTAAAAAATTATAAACTTTGTTCCACCAATCGAACAACATGCTGCCGTACAGAACTACCGGTGAAACCATTTGTTAAAGCAGAAATAAATTTTAGAGCTCCTAGTGGCCATGCGGACAGGAAGGAAATCAATATGCTGGCTGTCAGCAAAACGACTGTAGTGAGTGCCTTTTCCACCAATAAGTATACGAAACAACAGGAATGCATCTAAATAGACACTGTACGCTCCGTCATCCATATCTCTTGTTAGCGAAGTATTAACTCACATATTTTTTCCACTTTTAATTAATTTTTCTAGCTACTTTAGCTAATGAAGATTGCAATGGAGTTCGCCGTTTGAAACCAGCCAACAACAATTACAGAAAAACGATAATAAGGAGACTTCACAAATAGCGACCGTCACCATGGAGTTGTGCAAAAATGTAGCTGCAGCTAATTGTGGTATTTAAAAATAGTTCATGCAAACATATCTTCATATGTGCTCAGTAAATACTTACTGTAGGCTATATGAGAGGCAAGCAGAAATACTAATGTGGAGAAATGAGAGTTTCAAGTATATCTTTCATATCTTAAATATATCTGATATTATGTAAGAATGTTTTCATTTAAAAGTGCCAACTTTCAACGTTTACTTTTATTAAAGATAATGCTTGATTGAATTCCAACTTCATAAACAGCGAAGTTAATATATGCGGTAGATATCAATTTGATGATTCAGAAAACAAATATAAATTCTTTCTACTTGCCTTTTACTTGCATTCACGCGTACTTGTTTCTTTAAATCTTTCGGTACCGAAAAATGTTCCTTATACGCCGTGTCGCTCAAATAAAAAACACAAGAACCACAACACAGTAACAACTTGTAATTTTCGTCATATTTCCGTTTATAATTTAGAATTTTTTGGAGAATAAAAGCGTGAGTATATTATTTGAATACATGACAGAAAATTTGTAAGAATGATAAGAGAAATTATGTTTGTGTATAGGCAGACATCTGAGTATCATTTGCTTCAGAAGCGCCAAGAAGAAACATGAATCGAGAAGCTCAACTAAATATGTGTTAGTAAGAAACGTATCGCTGGAACTATCAATGACTTAAACTTTTATCGAGAGTAAAGAAAGTTAGATTATTTCCTTTAGTGCTGTGATTTTCGCGTAAATAAGAACACATTTTCGTCGTGCATAATTGTATTTAAAAATGTATACATATTTTTATACAGAATAAACATCACTCCCCAATTAAATATTTCAGCAAGTCAGCCTCAATACTCTTGGCAGCATTTATAGCAGACTGTGCGGATGATTTTTAATTTCATGTAAATTCCTTTGCCTGGTGGTCGAACGCTTGAAGCGTGCATCTATAGTAATTTATCACGAAAATTTTGGGATGAAAGCAGCCAGAGCGCATAAAGTAGGAAAACAGCATTGAAAGAGAGTAGAGTGATTGCAAAGGAAATGCAGGTCGTCAAGTGTAGCCGCTTGTTCGCCACATCCTTCTACTGGGCTGCCGCCTGTAGCACTGCTCTTTTCGTAAAATAATAAATTAAGGATGAAATTGAATTGAGCAGCTGATTCTGAAATTTTTATAAAACCAGAATATTATGAAGCAATTTAAAAGTCGGCAGTGGGCGGTCAACATTTCGATTCTTCTTTCTTATTGATTCTTATATATAGTGTAAATGCTGATTGTATGCATCCACTTGAAGTTTTTACGGCTTTTTCGGCTAATATCGATTATTTCATTATGCATAGTTTTAACAAAAGTTAAATTGCTCTATATTTTCGCCTTTTTCAAAGTTTTCATATATCGTGATATGTTGATATGTGCTGGTTGGACCTAATGCAAGGAGCTTTTAAAGAACAGAACCAAATATAATTGATGGCTCAGTAAATAGGGTTACACTTTACTGAAAACGCTGTATACTGCACTCTGAATTCATTCGCTTTTCGATATTGCTTATGTTCATTTCGGTAATTTTTTAAATGCTTAAGTTTATGCCTTCTCTTTATTCCTTTCGATATTGAACGGCTAAAAGTGTTCAATGCTTTTTATAGCCCATCAAAAGTCAAGTGACAGTTTTCTTTTCATTTTATTTTATGAACTCAGTATTGCTGTAAAGCAACTGTTTTCACATTATACGATTATGTAATAAATACATGTATATTTGCTGCGTTTATGTTTTCTCTTTACTTCGCTTTTATAGGGCACAATAGACCCTAGGTCGCGGTGCATTACCTCATAACATTTATCTAGGTAATAAAGGGTAATAAGTCATCAATGGGAGACAAAAAATTATTAAAATTGAAACCGTAATTGAAATTAAATTTAGCACAGGAGTAACAGTAAAATACTAAAAAGAAACAGAATTCTCCCATAATACAAGTATAATCGACAGCATTCTAAGTTCTTGAGTTTATACCATAACTGCCACTTCAAAATGTTGACTTTAACCACAATTAACTTTTTAATAACATAACCGTACTTTTTCACAGTCATTCTAAATTCTGGTCAGACACATTCGGATAATTGAAATTATAATGGCTGTTGGGCAATCATAAAAATTGTGGTCAAAATACGAAAGCGTACGTTCAACACCTTTCGAAAATAGTAATAGAAAAGGCACAAAAAGGAAATACCAAAACACTAATGCTAGTTCTTAACATTTTTTAAATCCATACATGCTGTGAATACAACTGTTGGTTGAATTGTTTTCATCGATTGCGGTTTGCATGTATAGTTCCCCACTTGCGTGATTTTTGCTGCTATGTCTAGATTTTATTTCTATGACGGCGGTTGCTGGACTTTCAACCTAGTATAATTTTTATTCGCTTTATATCAATTGAAATGTGTTGAATCGATTCATAAGGAATTGAGTTTTAGAAACGCTGTCTTGTTCCATTGTCCTGGCATGATTATTCACATAATACATCCGCAGTTGACGATTGCTGTTAATTAGTTTTCACAAATATCAATTAAGCTTTATTGAAACCATATAAGCGCTTATGTCGTAGAGTGTACGCAAATTTAGTTTATTTTCCATTTTTGGTTTATTGGTATATTTCTGGATAAAAGACTCAACGTTTTATGCGTAAACAAAGCAGTCACATAACACACCATAATCTAAATTAATTTCGCCCCAAAATTAACAAAAATTCTCGCATAAAATGTTAACAGTTCAAATAATGACAGGTGTAATAAAATTATCTCGGTTATTATCAGCACCCGAACAAACAGTTAAGCGCGCACGTTTACTATATAGTAAGTACGTCTACAACTTTGAAATAGGGATTTTAAAACACAAAATATTCCGTTCTATAAAAATTATTTGTTTGATTTTTTACATAAAAATATTCATACAACAGTATGCTGAGTGTTTTCGCACAAGCGATTCATACATTCTGTATTGCTCATACGACATGGTGTACTTATGAAGGTTCAGTATATTTGATGCATAATTTTAACTGTGTATAACTTTTGAAAGAATTTTTTTTACGAAAAAAAGCATTAATACATTTTTGTATTAGTATATGATTTTTTTAAAGTTGTAAGTTCATTTGTTTTATACATAAATTTTTTTGCAAAAAATAAATAAAAAACTAATTTTAAATATATATGAAAATAAAAATTATCCTAGGCTGACGAGATATTTTCAAAAAATTTGGCACAGACAATGAAACAATATATGAAGAAATTGTTCTGATCGGAATACTGTAGCAAATATGTAGCTACCATACAAATTAACCGATACAAACCAAGTTGCATGAATATTTTTCTGTTTTCCATTCAGTTTTTGGTGGCCCCTTTCTGTGAAATTCTCTTAAAAACTCAACGATCCATTTAGAATATACTTAACGCAAGCTTTAAAAGCCAGTACTATTAATTAATACTATTTCATTTTAGAGCTGAGTTTTTAGAAATAACAAATCTAAACGATGTCACTAGCTTGCATGTAACTCAAGAGGTAAATGCCATTAGGAAACCTTTAGAGCAAAAAGTAATCTTGAATTACTTTTTTGGTAGGTTAGGTTAGTCTCGTAGACCAATGAGCCATGCACATTCCAGTTTTAGTCCTTTGAAACACCAGATTGAAGTCAGCTACATGGTCCATGAGGAGTAGTCATCCTTTAAGATGGCTACGCTTGTCTCGAATTTAAACAGACCTTGTGGCCTCACTATCGATACTTCTTCCTGTGTATCATAATTCAGATGTTTACAGCGTAGTCTTGGTAGGTGAGTAGTTGCCTAAATTTTTGCCTCATGTCATACATGCACTCGCACACAAATTTGAGACAAAACCTTAGCGTCAAGAGATTGAGTTGAAAATCGCACAATTTTATAGTTTGTATGAGTTAGTAACATTCAGCGTTTCAGGGCAGGCGGCTTGTAGTGTTATAAGTGCGTATGTGTGTATAGTAATTCTCAAGATAGTTCTGATTTATGAATATATGTAGTTATACTTACTTTTAAAAAGGTGTAAGTAGTGCTCCAACTCCAACATTGGTCAAGTTTTTCATGTGTCTATTAATTTAGATTTCTTTATAGATAAAGACTTTGAGAACTTACATTTGTATTTCTGCTCTGTACTTGTTGCATTGCATAAAGTTTCTACGTTAATCTTCAGTGTTGTTGAAATCAACTCCAACCGTACAGCATTCTTCCTATTTCCAATTTCAATTAAAAATCGAGCACCATTTTAAGGGAGAGCCAGCGTAGAGAAACCTACTTGTGTAAATACAAGCACTACATTCTTCCTTCCTTTTTTACTACTTTCTCTATATTAGTTACTGGTATACATCAGGTACCATTTTAATTGTTTCCGACGAGTTTCTTAAGACACGACGTGAATATTCATTGCCCTTTGTAAGGTGCAACAGTTGAGTGTTCGCTTGGGAGAATTTATACAAACAACAATCCATATTGTACTGCAGTAAACAGCTGTATTGTATGTATAACGATATTCTTGCTGAAATAAGTATTAAACACGAATGTAAAAGAGAAACGTGTTATTTAATTGAATTACAGTGCGCTCTGCACATTACCACTGCGTCATCAACACGATTTATATTCGTTCAGGTATTTTATTTCTAAGTGGTGTTCGCGCACGCTTTCAACGCATTAATTTGCTATGCTTATTTGATAAACTGCCCGTGAGCATGATCCACACTTAATTCTATTCGTAACTTACTCGGTTCTACCGGTTTCATCGTCCAGTTGCCGCAGCAAAACAGTAATTACAAATAGCAGACCGTTAGAATGCTTAGACGGCATGCGAAGTAAGATTCTGGGAGCTACAAATAGCGGCAACCATGTGTGTATAATATAATAGGGGTATTCAGACCGAACTTGTTAATCTGGTAGTTCGTTAGTTGATACTTCGTTAAAACACTTAACTGTGAACATACTTTTTGCTGTACATCAGTAGTGGGTGTAAAAATTGTTTCGTAACAGCTTATTCAATTATATTAAATACTTAATTTTGAAAAATTTGCCAGAAACTGATTTGTGGTAGACAGCAAATGAATTAAGTTAACTTTTGAGGCAACAACGCAAACAAAACAGCTGAGTGATGTTACCAAGTAACGAAAAAAACTATCGTGCTTGCCAGTCTGGTACTTCGTTACTCGGTAAAATGATAATCTGTTAATTTTACAAAAACAAAACCCACGTAAAAAACTACTGAGTAACGAATAACGAATTAACAAAGCTGGTCTAAATACCTCTAATACATACATATAATTGCTTATTCCTATACATTATATTTGGTTTCGAATGGGGTGAGTAGGTATTGAACTTGTTATAGGTTATAGTAGTGCGTGCAAATGCCAAAATAACCACAAGTGGAGGTTAATTATTTCTTTAATGCTTTTAGTTAACTTCAAAATGTAGGTATAATATGAAATATTAATATATTACTTCCCTTATTTCAGCAATTACGTTCTTCATATAAAAGGCATGGTTCAGCACACAGTAAAGAAAATATAGTTGCTGTAGCTGAGAATGTACACGAAGACTGAGGAGAATTCGGACTGACATATGGAACAACTTGGCGCATTTTATGTCGAGATATTAAATTGAAATCTTGTGCAAGAATTGAAGTCGATCAACCTGTTAAGCGACATCGCTTCGCTATGGGCTTTTGAAAATTTCCCGCTTAGATTCAGACCTTGGAGCAAACATCACGCGTGTAATTCGCCAATGCTCGAACAACTTATCGAAAATTATCTGAGACGTGGTTGCGACCAACATTTGAAAAACATAATCCTCAAAAATAAAGATTGAGATTCTGTGTTTTTTTTTAGTAGGGAAGCCCGAAAGCGATCACCCTTTATATAGTATCCTGAAACTATGGTATTACTTGCATGCATTCAAAGCAACCAGTAGAAACCTATAGTAAAATTCGTTTAACAAAAGTGGCATCGTTTCTCTAGCGTGCACACGTGGTCGCTATTTTTTTAGGCTCCCATACATACAACATAGGAATTTTCGTGTTTTTATTCAAACTAAAATTTTACCAACTAATTTTCGTTTCTCAAAAATAACCATCACATATCAGAAAGTTCACTTTTCAAACTTTAAAAATTCCCGCGACAAAATTATTATTCTCAGAAACTTTTTTACTTTTTTGAATAAATGCCGAATTTCAAATCACTATGTTTAATTGTCTAATTAAGATAATCAAAATTATCGTTATTTCAATTACGGTGATACAAAGACTTAATACTAGCAATTTAGCCCAAAAGTTTTCCATAAGGCTAATAAACTTAGCAACCAACACATCTTATGGGACCTGAGGCTCTGCAAGTGGTTGATTCAAATAACTATGCATATTATTGATGTTTTGTTTTGAGTCGTTTAAAGTAGAAAATACTTACTACCATGGATCAAAGCGCACTTCAACCATAAACATACTCGCTCAGGGTGTCGACTTGAATTGAAAAATTAATAAACTTAAAGCCATTTGCTATAGGCATTATATTTAAAAAATATATGTATGTGTTCACGTACTTGTCTATTTAATGTGAATGAAATTTGAAAACTTAAAATACCATTGTAATATCAGCGCGATATTTTTAATTTTGAATATAGTATAAGTACACATACTACTGCTTCCCAAAAAATATTTTCCAATGATCGTATTGCTCGTTTTAAGATAAACTTTATGGGAATTAAATGCAGAAATATTCATTATAAAACTTACAAGTTTCACAAACTTTTTAACTGCTTCATAACTGGCAGCATGTGAAACATATTTAAGCGCATATATGCAACAAAATATTGGTTTATGTTATTTATGTGATTACGCAGCAAATGCTTAATTTCACGCTCCAGTCAACACTTCTCGTCATTTTCCATTAAGCTTCAACAGCTGCAGAGTTAAGTGCCCACCCGCTTTGCAATTTATGGGTAATAATAAAAGAGCCGGCAAGGCTTCACAGTTCAACGGGTTATAATGATGACACTCAACTGGAAAAAGCACGAAGGCTGAACGAAGTTTGACTATTTATAAATGGCAAAAGGGCGATAACGCAATCGGGGACTGAAATTATGCGAGCTTCAAAAAATATTCTTGTAAATTGTAAGAATCACAGACAAGATGATCATTTAAAATGCCAACTGTTTTCTCTGAATCTCCTTTTTTCTTACCAAATGTTGTTTTAAAGCAAATCTGTGATGGAAATGGTTTCACTATTTCTACCAAGTTTTGTTCAAGTCTTAAATATTTACATATATTTTTCTAACGGTTTTGTTATTTGAATACTATTTACATTTTGTTAGATCCTAAACAATGCATATTTTTCACTCCACTAAAATTGTTTACCTGAACACAGCCTTTCGAAAGCTCATATCTGTATAAGGGTTCGTCGTTTCACTGGCCTTCTTTATTATTAGCATCTCGACCTTCGCCGCACATACTTTAATTAGATGTCGGTATCTATTCATCTTTTTAAACCGAATTGACAATTGACAAGACCTTTGAGTAACTCGAGTACATTCTGCTTTGATTGCGGTCACTTAATTAATATTAATTATTTGCGCGCAGAGTACTGACTTGTCTCCTGTTAACTAAAAATTCTACACCTACACATTTTTAACAGAAAACTCCACCACTTTGTATAGAAAGCATTGCTACGGTTTTTTATATAATTAAATTTTTCTGTACTATTTTGTTTAGGCTCAATGTTAACAGGTCCGGAAAAGCTAATATAATTACAAAGCGCATTAAGGGGCTCTTTGTTTCTTTTCTTTTGATGTTACCACTTACTTGCAAATAAAATCACCTTATGGTAAGATGAATTGAAAAGTATGGGCTATTTTATCTTTGAGAAATTTCGCATTGGCGTGCACTCCAAATTCATCACCATTTGCGACACTTGAAGCAAACTTTCGTGCTATCTGCGAATTATATCTCATATTTGGTTATTCTGAAGAGCTCAACTGTAAATGCGGGCAATAACATGCATAAGGTCGCTTAATTCGTTTTCTTCTTGTATTTATCTACCTTTTTCTCTTTGTGTATACATTATAAATGTTGGTCCTTTTCATGTTTGTAATGGTGACCAAGTTGCGTGAAATGAAATGTCAACAAGGTCTAAGACCAATATTTTTTTCGCATTCAACTCCAACTACATCATCAGCACCACAACGGCAGAAATATTTGAATTAGTTCTGGTCAGCCCGTCCTTTCTTTGAAAATGGCGACCTTGCGGTTTTGCGTTGAAAGGCAGAAATGGTTGAAAGAAAGCGATGAAAGTATGTAAAAGATATAATAGCACTACGAGCTGGTATGAAAAATTTGTTTACGTATACGTACATAGGTATATGCACTGTGTGACACATATTTTTTTGCTTTTAAAGATACCTTAATTGTTTTTGTCGAAATGAATGTTTTGTAACGCCGTGTCGTAGTGGAGGCTGCCCACCTTGTAACGTTACGATCGACCACAACACGTATGGTGTGGTGTAAATACCTAGAAGCGAAGAGGAAAGGGAGACGCATATGCAGACACAAAGAGAAAGAGGCCGAAATGCGTGAATATGAAGGGCTTGACAAGCTGGTAAATGAAATCTTGTAATATATTCTTTCAAAAAAATACACATGTCTGTATAAATAAATATGAGCGGAGAAGCTAAGAAATAGCTTTTGCAAAAGACCCACAAACACAAGAAGAGTAAGTATTTGTGGAGTGTGAAGCAGAGTAAATAAAGATTCGTGAATGAAATTTATGTGCGCACTTCGATGCGGTTGCATTCACCGAACACGCTGATATTAAAAACGATATGTATATTCAATTCGTATACTCGTACTGCCAAATATTATTTGGCATGATTTTGTGTGGCGATATGTTCACTGGTATGTAGTCAAGTAAACTAAGTATTACACTTAGAGAAATCTTCAAAAAATTCATTCATTAAATACAATTTTAAAAAGATAAATTTTTAACAAATTTTAAACCAGTATATTTGGCAAAATTTATGATTGGCATGTAACTTAAAAGCCTTTTTTGCCATTTGAAGCGATGCTAACAGACATTGGAAATGTATAATCTTCAAGCTTTATGCCAAATACTGTGACGTGTTTAAATACTTCTCAGCTGCAACCAACTACTTACTCTTACCGAAATAATTCCATCAGAAAACGGCTGCTTTTTGCGTTTGCTCATCACGACTTGGCAGTCATTTAAATTCTTGGTGTTGAGATTTTGCAAAATGGCATGAAAAAAGTTATCAAGCTTTAAAAAATCGATTGCGTGTTGCCAAATTTATTTGGCAAGACTGAATTATGTATGAACAATGTGTAAAGGAAACTTCAGATTACACTTAGAGAACTTCAAAAAATTCATTCAAAAATTTAAAAAGATAAAAATTTTTAACAAATTAATAATAAACCAGTATATTTGGCAAAGTTTATGATTTTCATGTAACTTAAAAGCCTTTTTTGCCATTTGAAGCGATGCTAACAGACATTGGAAATGTATAATCTTCAAGCTTCATGCCAAATACTGTGACGAAATACTTCCATCACAAAACGGCTGCTTTTTGCGTTTGCTCATCACGACTTGGCAGTCATTTAAATTCTTGGTGTTGCCAAAATGGCATGACTTTGCTGTTGCAGTTACTTAAGACTGAATTAGTAGAACAAGTGTAAAGGAACTTCAGAAACGTATTAACGCAACGTGGACTTGTGCCATGATCTGTGAAGTTATGCAATTTAGCACAGCTGAATTGTTTTTTGTGGGAGTACATGAAGTCGTTTGTCTATGCAGAGGAGTCCGAGACTGTTGACGCTTCGAAAGGAAATGTTCAGCGCTTTATTGCTGATATGCGCTCCCAATTGCTGCAAAAAGTGGTAGAAAATTGGATCTTTTGGTGCAAGGTCATTTTAAAATATAATAGAAACCCATTGTATTTAATGTGAAACCAAATTCTTGGCCATGAATCTTAAACTAAATGCGTTGTACTTCTTCTTCAAACCCACAACTCTAAAATGAACACCCTGTATATGCCAAAGCACAAGTACAACCTACAGCCTATAAATTCACGTAAATGTGTTCGCAGTTGAAATCTGCTAGAAACAGTTAATTGGGAAAATACTTCGGTCAAGGACATAGTCGGGCATTATGCACAGTTCGATGCGAAATCGAGTTTCAAGGCTTATAAGGGCGCACATGCGTTCACTTTTGTTCGCGTGTGAGGACTTGTATTTGCTTTTATGGCTATCTCAGCAAAGCGCTATTTACTCGCCAAATTCTCGAAGAGTTGTTATTGGCAAAATGTGTGCCTGATTGCCATAGTAATTGGCGACCCGCATCAATACCACGACGCCATACGCCATTTCCACTTCAATGCTGGAAAACTACAAATATCCTCATCAAGTTTTAACTAAAGTGTTAATCCATTAGTTTTAAAAATTAAAGAAATTTTGATCCATTTTAGAATAATTTCACATAATGTTGCATTTATATGTAAAATAATATAAAGACCCGCTTCAGAAAAGTGCACAAAGAGAACCATTATGTGCCGCCTCCACAAATTTACCTCAATTAAGAAAACTTTGCAGCGAGTTAATGTTTTCTCATAGCTGTGGTGTGGTGTGGATTAAATTTCGTGTTGGACACGGGTAGGTGGACGGATACATGTTTCGCATCTATCAGTCTGAAGATGAAGAGTAAAGACAGAGATGAGTATCATGCATATTCCTGCCTATTATGATCTGCTCGCAACTTTTTGTTGTTGTTGCTGTTTACTTCACGTAATCATTCATTTCAGCTGCGGGTGTTGCCAACACAGATCCACGCAGTCACTCGTGGTTTCTATTGAGCGGAGAGTTGAAGAATCGCCAGGAAACAGGATTTTTTGAGCTTTAAATGCATCTTTATTTTTGTAATGTTTAAGAACTCTCAAAGAACCAGATGACCAGTTAGCCTTATTCATAGCTAAATTAGAAAAATTTCGTAAAGTAGATGGTTACCACTTATCCACTGTTTTAAATTGTGTTGAGAATAATATGTGCTCCTATATAAACAAAAAGCTTATTATTTATTACTTTATTTTATTAATATTTTATTTTGTTGATCACAACCCATTTAAACCGAATGTATAAAATAACAATAAAAAAACAGTACATAACCTACCAAACATCAAATTGTGTATTATTGCCAAATTTGCACCTTTTCATCAAAGAAAACCACACGCACACCCAAAATAATTCTTGTATATGTAGAACGCAAAGTATATAAATTTGAAATTTTTCGAACATGCAATCAAAAACCTTCTGCACTAATATTCGCCATTTAGTTGCTCAGTTGTTTATTGCAAAATCAAATTCGTCCAAGCACATGCAAAAACTCTTCTAAATTGTTCTGCCATATCTTGTTAATTTTTCTTTTGTTTCACCAGTTATAAAAAGCACCAGCATCAAGACGAAATAATACCGGCGGCAGCGAAATGAAAAAAATTGGTTTATCGCAAATGTATTGATCTCAATATAAGACTTATTAAAAATAAAAACCACAAAACGATGTGTATCTGTATATGCTTACATAAAAGTAATTTATTCCTTCTGTTAGCAAAAGGTATGCCGCTGCTATGAGACTGTAAAAGGTCAACTATTTTTGCAATAACCGGTGTGAAAAGTTTTTATCCGTAAAACGATGGTATACATAAGCCTGAAAAAATGCGTTGAAGTGCAAAAATTCTTTCAAAAGTATGAAAGACGTTTTTTTGGGTTTTTCTAAAGTAGGCGAAAAGTATTAAATCGACTTTGCGGAATATAAAATAAATTGACTGTCTGCCAAAATTGCCTTCACGTGCACATTTACTCTCCCAGATATGTACTTGTATAAGTATTTACTCATAAAAAACATATCGAAATGCAAATCACAGCAGAGCCATATTTCTCGCCATACTACACTTTCACAACTACCCTTGGGTGATAGGCTTGTTTGTTTTAGGCAAATAAGATTTTGGGTATCTAAGCACACAATCGCAGTATTGCAAATATACAAATTTGTTTGTTGATTTTTTAGAAGGTTGCAAGGATAACTTATTCTCTCAATCACAAATAAATTCGTTCTAAAACACAAAATCAAAAGGATTTTGTAAGACAAGAAGTCGTTCTGATAAATATACCGGCACAGAAACAGGTAGAGAGACAAATTATGCAATATTTTCCTAGGATCCTTGGATGCACTGAACTCTGAGCCTTTGCAAATTGTACAAATTAAAGGTCTTTCTGACATACGAGTATGCCTTTTATGATTTTCTAATATTTGTGCGCTTTTAAAAAGGCTGAAATTTGGTGTTCGGTTTTGAACAACTCGCAGCATTCCTTAGGTTAGGTTAGAGAGATCGCTCGTGGAGCCTTTGTGCATTTGTGAAGTCATAGAATAGAGGAACTCCTGTGTTCGAACTTATAAATTAGCAAAACGCTTAGTAGCCAATGCAAATTTGTACGAGTTCGGAGGGATGTCTGTAGGTATGACCTCCAAAGTGTTTAAGGCTTGACCTCTCAAACGCGGTACAGTCAAGTAGGAAGTGTTGAGGTCTTTTCACCGCATGGACGCCAATAAGACAAAGGCCTGTTAAATGCTCCAAAACCAGGGAGAGGCTAGCTTTACTTAGGGCAAACAGATCACTGGATTCCTTGCGATCCTCGCTTGAAAGGAAAGGAAGTCTGAAGCGGGAGTTGATAAGGAGCTCCTGACAGTAAATCCTCCACCAACCTTCTCACCAAGCTTTGACCCATCCGTAAAGAAGCTCACTGTTCGTCTCCTCCAACGGCTTCTTCCCACCCACAAATCCTTCACCGATATATTGACAGAGAAGAATGCGCCAGAGTTCGGTTTGGTGACTTCATGATGCAAGTAATCCGGTATGAAGTCAAAGTGTGTGAGGATATCGGAGTGTTCAAATACGTATTCTTTTAAGAACCCAGATTTTCTGAGTCTGATAGCAGCTTTTAAAGCCATACACTTTCCTGCGATGCCTACGGGCCCTATGCAGAATCCCTTACATATTTGAGATTGCGCTTTGACTATAAGTTATATTATATACAGGGTTTGTCCGGAAAGTAATAGGATTGATTTTCTTCCGTGGTGGTGGTGTTGTGTGTCACTGGCACCAGGCCTTTTCGGAGGGCTAGGAAGAGGTCGCTGATGAAGACCGTCCTGGGAACCCTGCGACTTCGACAAACACAATGTGACTCGTGTGCGCAAAGTTTTCAACTCCGACCGTCGACTAAGTGTTCGTTTAATTGCCCGGATGTTAAATTTGTCAACAAGGCTCAATCGAGTCCGACAAGACATCACAGCCGGTTGGAAGTTGCATTATGACAACGCCCCGGCTCACACCGCCTTTCTTGTGAAAAGCTACCTAACCAAGGCTAGCATCCCAATGCTACCGCAGCCGCCCTGTAGCCCAGATATTGTCCCTCTGGACTTTTTTGCTTCTTTTCCTGAAAAGGCCGAAGAACGGGGATCCAAGCAGCATGCACCTCGGCTCTCAAAGCTATTCCGAAGAATGTATTCCTTGACGCCTTCAATGCTTAGAAATCGCGCTGGCAGCGACGTAGAAGGAGCCTCTTTTGAAAGTTTTTAAGGAATTATAACCACCGGTTCAATAAATTTTTTTAAATCGACTTAGTCCCATTACTTTCGGGACAAACTTTGTATTGAGCCATTAAATGAGTTATTTTCTTTTGATTGCATATTTCCATATTTTAGTGACAGCATTTAATAGTTAAATGGCAGTTAACTCTTCATTTCTTTTTTAAACTGAGGCTGGAAGGCAATGGTTGTTATTGTAAGCAAAAAGCACTAAAATTAAAGCCGTTATTTAGATTTCAAAGAATTTTTATATAATGAATGCTTTAAAGACAGGAAAGAAAAAAATGTCTGCCGAATGCCGAAGAAACCGGTTTATATGCTTGGTTAAGTTAATCCCATCATTATACTCGCCTTAAGAAAAGATAAGCTTCAAGCATATTGTACAAAAAAATTCCACAGATTTTATAAGTACAATTTCCGTCTGTGAGATCAACTTTTGTGTGGTTATGGAATTCTTCCATTCTAGAGGTTACTGTAGTTATTAGCAGTAGGTACAATATACAATATTTGATTGCTGGGTCTGTAGTGATAGTGCAGTAGTGCGTAATGTAAGTCTCAAGCTCAGTAGTATCATGTTAGTTTTTGCGTTACCCTACCCTGAATATTTTGATGCAAAAAGTACCCATACATTAATTATGCTTGAATGTAAACGATTTTCAACAGCTCTGTATTGACCAGAACTTTAAAGAGATTTTGTATAATTCTTGTTGAAAATTGCACTCAATCTCTATCATGCAAAGTCAGACGAAATAAAGCGATGAGAAAGCGGAACACATACAAAAGTATTCAGTTATTACATGGATATAACTATTTGTTGTATTTTATAAAAACTTTACGCACATTATTGCAATGGGTTTTATTACTGTTTCTACAAGCTAAATCAAGTCAGGCGCGACTCAGGCCAACAGAGGTAAGCACAAAGGCAAAGAGCAATTGGGTGAGCATAGAAGTAATTTACTCAAAGGGATATACGCATTCGCCACATAAATTTGCATACTTTTTTTAAAATAAGTACTCACATAAATATATATAGTATGAATGCTTGAATGTTTGCGCTTCTATAAAAGTCAGCCACATCTATGCAGACACCACACGAATAAACTAAACCATATAAAGTGAGGTCTAAACGTTCATGCTATTACAAACCGCGCTTACTTTAAAGTTGTTTAAGCAGCCATAGAAAGTAGCGATGCAGTTGCAGTTACCTGCTAGTTAAACACTCATCACTTTGCATAGCAAACAAAGAGAAAATGACGAGCAGACCAAAGCACAAAGTGGCATCGAGCAATTGCGGAGTGAATTTCTCATTATAAAATGTTTGTAATTCTATGTAAATGCCACTGCAATGAGATTAATGAATGAGATTGCGAGTGTGGCTGAGCAATTGAATTAATGTTGGAGTTGAGCTGCGCAAAGTTAAAGTATTTTTATTCGAAATTTAAAACTTCTACGAAAAATTCGTTTGAATAATTTCAAATACAAATTTTTTTCAAAAAAATTTGAGTACCTCAATCTGAATTTGATCCACTTATGGAGTAGTTGTAGTGCAATTATAACTTAGTTATGATTTTAATAGTGCGAAATAACAAGCGCGGAGAGATAAAAGTCTGGTTAAAATAATCTTTGACTTTTCTAATTGGCCTAATTTCGTAAAATGAGCATATGTGGATATTATTATATTGTTTTTATTACGTTGTTTATTGCTCGAGGGCATGCACCCAATTTCGTAAAGTAGAAAAACATAAGCAGCAAATCAGGTAAATAAAATCACTTTTAAATTATATTTTCACATCTAGATATGTATATTATTTAAAGTTTGTTCAGATTTTCATTTTTATTTGCTCAATCGCAGAAATAAACTCAACTGAACAAAAATTTGTAAGTTTACTCAGAGTTTATAACGTAACTTACGTTCAAATTTGCCTCCTGTCGTCAAGGTGAATGTAAATTTTCATTTAATCGGTGACAGCGAGTGTTTCACAAAACAAAATAAATTTAACAAGTAAGGCAGAGCTAAGTTCGGGTGCAACCGAACCTTTTTTACTCTTGCAACTTACAAGAGTCAAGGCCAGGTAAATATTTCAAAGTCAGCAGAATGTTCGAAAATCCAGATATTGGCTATATAGGGGATAGGCCAAGTTTTCGCACAAACTTTTCTATTTTAAGCACAAAGATAGACTGTTATAAGTAATATGTACATTAAGCTTTTTAGAGGGCGGGGCCGCGCTCACTTTTTCAAAACATTTTTTCCAAATATGATGGAGCCTGATCGGTTAGTTGTGTGGCAACTACTACATACTATAGTAGTCTGATCTAAACAATTTCTTCAGAGATTTCCTTGGATAATAATCTTAGGTAAGCAGATTCAAAATTACAGAGCAATATCTCAAAAACTGAAAGACCAGCTCCCATACATACAGAAGGATAGATGAAAAGACAGATGGACATGTCTAAAACGCTCGTCACTCTGATCACTTATATATCGTCACCTGAAATGCAAAATAACGTAACAACATTTTCAGAAATTTACAGTGGCATGAATTAAACACGACATAAAATGGAACATGAGTGAAAAAAATTTTTAATATTGGTTAAAACTGGTTTATATATGAGCGCGGAACCATAAAATGTTGGACATATGTAGTATTATGTGTGTAATTTGAAGTAGTAAATCACAATCAATAAGACACTCAATTTCGAATTTTTTGATGATACGTTATTTTGCATTTCAGGTGACGATATGTACTTTATAGGATCTTGAATGATTCCTTTTGTCTGTTACAAACAGCGTGGCAAACTTTATATACCCTGTTCAGGATATACAAATGTCGAGTACTTACGATCTCAAGTGTCACAAATCATTTAAGATTTCCATTAAGCAAATCAATAGCCCAATTTAATTTTTATTCGCTTCATTCTAAACCTCAATAACTGTGGATGCGGAAGGCACCAAGGACCACAATGTCGTATACGCAACAACTTGAACAAAGCGTATTATAGTGTTGGTAGCGAATGAGAAAGAGATAAAAGTTTACTCTGTCTGTGTTTAGACTAACAATTTGTATTGCTCATTGTCGGCATTCCTTTCACATGGGCAACTTGAATCGAACAACTTTCTGTTAATGCCTTTTAATATCTTCTCAAACACTTGTACGCTTCAATTACGCCGTACACAATATTTCTCATCAGCTAATTTTTTAATTTTTCAACAATTTCGAAAATAGTTTGTGGTATTATTGATATTTCTTTGCATTTTGTAATACATACAAATATTATGTAACAAAATTGAATTATTGAAACGAAGACGCGTCAATCAATTACGAAGCACTGTATATGTAAGTATGTGTTTTGTCCTGGTTCTGCAGACATCGAGATGTAAGAGAATATTAACTAAAATCTGTGTAGCATACAAAATATATGAGGCGTTTTCCAAAACGAGAAAATCAGATATTTTGGTATTTCTTATAAGAGTTTTTATTACAAAAAATATTTAATTGCTTATTCATTTCGACGTCAACAAGTCTGCAGGCATAACAAAACAGAAATGAATAAAAATTCCGTGTAATGCGCACTTTTGTCATTTTCCTTGTCATAGACTGATACATATGTCTTGCCACCATATTTTATATTCTAGCGATACGCATTTATAACCATAGCCATCACGAAAAGAACAAATCTGTGAAATGTTTCCAAGAATCTTCAGTTTGACACCAAGAGATTGACAAAAATCAACTTAATATACCTTAGACCATGTGTCCTCCTGAGGATCGTATCGTTCAAAATTTACCGTGACCTTTATGTGCAGCTGCCTGAAATATAAAAAGTAGCAATAAACGTTGTACTTAATTTCAATAGAACTAAGAGGGCGACTAAATAAATTAGTGACTATTTTCAGTTAGACAATTTTGGTAATCTTTATTGAAGCAGAGCTACTTTTTCAGGTTCTTAAAACTCCAAGAAAGGCTTGCAACGATGAAATCAAAGGCCACCCGTTATTGTAACGGCAGTATCTCATTCACAAATAAATTGGAAAACTTTGACAGGATACGAATTCCGGTTACATAGATCCGTCTATAGTAAAAGAAATCCAAGGAGTCGAATATATAATATTTAAACCCTTAAGTAAAGTCGTCGTATACCGTTCTTAGATTCTCATCAATCTACCAAATCATGACTTGATGAACGTTCGATTATTATTAATAAATATATTTTAATCTAACTTACAACATGATTAGTGTAATATTGTGTCATATCGGCGGAAGAAGTCCAGGTATTCGAATCCGGGTTGTAGCATTCGACGGACTTTAATTTCCCATCGTCATTACCACCGCCCATTATGTATATTTTACCATTCAAAGTTACGGCACCTGCGTCATATCTTCCAACAATCAAGCTGTTTACGAACTGTCAACCATCGGAAGTTGTATATCTGAAAATAATCAAAAGCTTTGAAAAAATATTGCATATCTCTAAACTGAAGCGTCAATATTGACATTTTGTGACCTTGCATAGTCTATTAATTAAATCTTAGAATTATTCTAAAGAAGTCGTTGACAATGTCAAAGAGTTGGAGTTTTCTAAAGTCAGGTCAATCATACCATAGCATTTCACTGAATTCCCTTTTTCTTAAATGTAGAGGCACCATTTTTTGTCCAACATCCATACTACAATAATACCTATAGTCTAAAGTGCTTTCACCATTAAGCTTAGAACTAACCTTTAATTGTTAAACAAAATCATCTTTAGGTTATTCGTTACAGACTTAAACGTATTTATCTTTCCACCGACGACAGAACCTTTTTACCATCAGAACTACCATCTTGATTTGCCATCTAACTCGACAACACAGTGTCTGAATCTTGTTTGGTTCATGGTGGGCAAATTTTGCCATGCCACATTTTTGAAAGTAAGCTATGGGAGATCGGATGGAAGGCTTTATCGCATCCACCATATAGCCCGGACATAGCGCCAAGTGATTACCACCTGTTCCTGTTCATGGCGAACGCCCTTGTTGGCGTAAAGTTGAACTCAAAAGAGGCTTGTGAAAAGTGACTGTCCGAGTTCTTCGAAAATGAGGAGAAAGAATTCTAGGAGGGGGGTATAATGAAATTGCCGTCTAGATGGAAATAGATCATCAAACGAATCGGCGCATATTTGAACTAAATCTGATCACTGTAACATTTTTTATAAAGCATTGAATAAAGAGCAAAAAAGCGGAAGGGAAATATTTGACAACCTATATATTATCATTCTTTAAAATGGTTCCATAACATTGGTAATCGATTTCTAAACTCGCGTATTTTTGTCACTAATCCTCAGCTTTGTTATATTGCAGCAGCTTGGGATTCATCTATTCCAAAAATATTGTCATACATTAATTTAAGATTATTATATTTGAATATAAGCCACAGTGTGCGCTTACCTCTGTTTCCTCTGAGCACACCGCCAGCAATGTTTTCTCATCAGAATTTGCAGCACTGATCCCACGTGGTCCTGTGAAACGCATATTTATTTTTGTCCGTGCAGCAGGCTCTTTGATCTACCATAACGCCTTGAAGGCCAGAAGCTCACAACCGGGTAGTGGCTGTATGTGCGTCAAGAGAAAGTCCACATCGAATTGGGTAAGCCGGAGATAGGCTACTAAAAGTGGCAGTTGCACTTGACGCGCAGGAACGTTGTCATTGAACCAGCGTTTTATGGCATCGAAGGCATCTTCCTCACGAGTTACATATATTCAAATTGTCAGATTCCGGAATACGTTGCATTTTTTCAACATCGAAATTTGGAAACTCATCGCTTTGGCTGACTAGTATTATCAGAAATAAAACGCTATTGTGAGACAATACGTGTATATTTATACTCACCTCCATGAAATTCTCTGTTTCGTATTCAATAATTTTCTGCTTAAGAAGTTCATATTGTGTTTCACGCTCCAGCGTATAAGCACCCTGTAAAGTGTATTCTTTGATATTTGTCATGAGGTAGTCCACACAACTGGTTATGGCATCGTCCAATTGCAAGACGATTGCTGCCTTCAGCACGGCACCGATATTGTTAACGGAATGACGGTCTGTCCGGCGTAACAAAAGGTTATTAGACGCAGAAATATCGCTATCTACATCACTTATCTCTAAGACAGGATTATTGTCTTGACAATGTCGGTGCCATGCTAAAGGCGGCAATCGTTTTGCAATTGGAAGATGCCATAACCAGTTGTGTGGACTACCTCATGACACATATCAAAGAATACACTTTACAGGGTGCTTATACGCTGGAGCGTGAAACGCAATGTGAACTTCTGAAGCAAAAAATCATTGAATACGAAACACAAAATTTCATGGAGGTGAGTCTTAATATACAATTTTGCTTCTGATAATACTACCTCATGGCACATATCGATGAATACACTTTACAGGGTGTTTATGCGCCCATTCAAGTGTTCAAGACATCGTCCATTCGCAAACAATTGCCGCCTTCAGCATGGCACTGACATTGTTAACGGTAATCAGCGCCTGACCATAGTAACACAGGATTATTAGACGCTAAAAAATATCGCATCGATAACATTTATCTCGATGACGGGATTATTGCCTCGATTGCCATTGGAAAGGTTCTCGAAGTAGATACCCGCCGCCGCGAGTATCAAACTATGCCCGGGTACACTGTGCAATTCAAAAATTAAAAACGTTAATCTAAATCATTTTATGTAAGCTGAGAACAAATTAATAGTTACAGAGCCGTTGGGCTTGAAACTTTAAATGTCACATCGATTAGACTTTTCGTCGGGAAAACAAAATATTTTCGCCATTAATTTCTGCATGAAGCGGTTCTGCTCACTGGAATAACTCTGTAGAGCAGGTCTTTGCGTACAATTCGTGGCCATTATCAATTACTGAACATTCCTTTTGTAATAAAAAAAATTACAATATTAAATAAAATACTTCAAATAAGTAAGTTCAAGTCCATCTTTGCTTTCAAGTTAACGCTTTACTCAATTTCTGCACTCTGGCAGCATTTCATACAAGTATATGACTAAAATCTATTATCTCAATTTTCCTATCAGCAAATTGGAGTTACGTAAAAGTTGACAGTAGAAGTTCTCTTGTTAATTAGTGTAAAAAAAGAAAGAGGAAAAAAACGTTTTGATTTGTTTAGGTGGTTAAACTGACATTACTCCGTCGTCGGAGTCTGTCCTTCTCACTTACTGTTTTTAAACGATTTTGATTTGTAGTGTTTGACATCCAATTATTATATTTTCGTTGTTTTCCACATTCGTCACACTGGGCATTAGATACATTCTTTATTTATTTTTTAATAAATTCACCATTCACTATGTGCCGTGTTTCCTGTACCCTTCCCGTAGTGTTAAATCATCAGCATATATCTTGTACATATGGAAATATTTGTACACTCGTGGCCATGCAAAGCTTACCGCTATACTTTCTTAAAATTGGTTTAGGTCTTTTTGGTTCGTTCGGGATTTTCTTCAAATTTCTTTGTTATGTTTTTAGAAAGCAGAAGTAATATTATCTAATTCTAATTATAGTTTTTAATTTATTACGTTTAATGAATAAAACATAAACTAGCTTTTCTGTGCTTATACAAAAGCGGCCGATTTAATTGTTTTTAAACGACGACTAAACTTCGTGTTTCAATTTAAAAAAAAAATTACAATAATAAAATATTAATTGCAATTATAGTGTAGTTATTTCATAAGTTAAAAAAATATAATATTTTCATCGCATTCTCTTACATGTTGAGCTCATTTTGTAAAGCTCACTAACTTTTAAATGATTTTCTCTATAGATAAATGTGTTTTGATTTTAATTTTCAATAGTTTTGATAAATAACATGTCATTAACTAATTTTTAAATATATAATGTCTATACCGCTATAAAGTGTTGTCAAATATGCACAACACTCCGAAATTTTTAGTGGCTACATGTGTATGTGCATACACATGTAATATTTCACATGGAACAATGAGTAATATCATATGTAATTTATGTTGTTTCTCATTTGTTTTCATACCCTTATAATTCCAAAAGTAGATAAGTGCGACCGCATGGTCTTTTAAGATATTATCAACACTTTTTACTTTATTTTTATATACTATGTACATATGTACGCATTAAGTTAATAATACAACTCTCTCATAATTGTAAGTGAGCAGTAATCACACTTGTACTCATTCCGTGAATAATTTGCATGGTTCATACTCAATTTTTCGCAAGTGGCTCAAAGTTGTGTTTAACTCATTCACTGCAGATCACTGCAATACACATATAATATTTTTATGCTTGCATGTACATAAATTTGGTTGTCTGTGTCAACGGAGATTTCACATGAAAGAATGAGTGTAGGTACATATCAAATATAATTTATGTGTAAGTTGTTCTTTCACATTCGTTTTCCACATATGTAATTCCAAAAGTAGTAGGTAAGTGCGACCGCGTGGTCTTTTAGAATATTATCAAACGGTTTTCATGACCAAAATAAATACAGTATATTATATATACATACATGTATGTATATATGTACGTACATATTTAGGTAATTATATGTCAATTTTTAAATACGTGTCTATACACAAATGTGCTTTGATGCACACCCAGAACAAAATAAATAAAAAAAAACTTGAAGGATGACTTCTTTTAGCTATTCAAGAGCTCGAGTTATACGCAACTTAATATATTTTTGTTAATACGTACGGATATATAGAATATTGTCGTGTAGTATAATCTGGATATGAATTGTCGGCAACTGATATAACTGAACTGTTTACAACGCACAATTTAAACCAGAGATAATGGGATGCCCAACTTATTTGAGAGCGTCTCAAAATAAGCGTTTTTTATAACATTTTCCATTATGGCCAGATCGAACAAAATAAAAATTTTTGGGCATTTTAAATTAAAACACCCAACATTTATTACGATTGCAAATTATTATATATTGGACTTTTAATATATGACGAAACTACTTAAATCCTTTTTTATGATTTTGTGGTATATTAAAAAAACTGACTTTTGATCTTTCAATACAATAATAAGGTGAATTAAGCCTGTTAGTTCTCAATTATTAAATGTTTGTAATCATTTGTAATTGAAAATTAATTCTATTATGCATCAAATTACAAAACGTTTCATGAAATATATTTAAATTTCGCATTTTCTTTGATTTTCATTGTTTTAAATTTTTATTAGCGGTCTTGAACAGCGGCAACAAATTCCTCCGTTTACATATTTTTTTGATAAGATTTCAATCTGGCCGTCGCTCGTTTCCAATTGCTAAACGTCAAAACCTCCCCAATGCAGTCAACTGTCAAAGCTTAGGTGGTTTTGACGTTTAGCAATTGTTCTCTCACTTCCAGAGAGAGAGGAGTTGGACACCTCTTTATCTTTTTTTATCTCTGATTGAAACAAACTGAACTCGTTTGCTTTGCTACTCACGCTATACAGCAGCAAAACACTTTTGTATAGCTGAACTACTAAGTACAGCGATTACTTAGAGAAGCGATCTTTTTGCTCTCTCGTAAAATGAATACTTCCCCTTTCTGTGTTGAGAGATTTAAGGAGTTTAGCAGTTTAGAGACTCTCTTTGTGCTCTCGTAAAAATAATATTTCTCTGTCTTCGTGTGAAGAGATTTAAAGAGTTTAGCATAGCTTAAGTGCCCTGGAGACGATCAAATAATTCCAGCAACGCTTAATGATTCATTTGGTGAACGAAATTTGAGCAAAGTTATACCCGTAGTGAAAACTTAGGATGCAGTTGTACGCTTTTGCTTTCTATAGGCTGACTGGTTTCTACGGGAACATCCAATTTTCTCGATGGCGGAAGCGGTGATGAGTTTTCATATCAAAGATGCGCAATGCTCTTGGCATCAATTTGTCGAAAATATCTATGAAATAATGGAAATCGTCGAATCCGACCGTCATTGGGTGCCTAAGAGCTAAACATTGCAGCATAAGCAATTCGAAACTATTTAAATTGACCAAAACGTCCACTTGAAAATCGCAATAAAATCGATCCAGTTCTATAGTGGATGTTTGCTGCTGATAAAATGACGATCACGTTGACGTCCAGAGACAACGTGCGTGGTTGAATCGCGTTTAGCCGGTCAAAATCATCGGAAAAAATCAGAGTATCATCTACCATAAACGCTCCACTACGACTAAACTCATCCGGTGAACACACAGAAAGCAACACGACAGTGAGCTGCAAATGGCGTCGTGAAGCCCGCTATATGAACATTTGTAAGATGGCAGTTACATATCAAACAGCTTATGTACACAATTTTGTGGTTAGTCGTCTCTGCCTTTCGTTGTTGCCATACTAATGCCTTCAATGAAATTTTAATATTTTGTTCAAAATGAAATTTTTATGCAAAAAATAAGTAAATATGTAAATTTATTTGTTTTAAATTATCAGTTGTTATTGCAAATGATATAAGAGAGCTTTTAAGGTTCTCTTTGTAAAATAACGATAGGTTTGCAAGCTGACTCCCGCTGTCCGGCTAGCGGTGGCTCTCACGAAAAAAACGGTGCTCTGAGTTATTCGGCGATTTGTAGATATGTACATACACTCACCGTCAATAGAATAGACGTATATTCAGCTAACAACTTTTATTTTTGATTCAATTAAATTAAAGTTATTAAGCAAAGACCTTCGTTAAACACTTACGAGTATACTTCAAAGATAATTTTCAGATTTATATAATTTTAACAGAAGTGAGTGTTTGCAAACATTGTGTTAAAAAAGTCCATTCTCATGCTTAAAGAGTTCATTTTAGCTTTGTCACTAGAATAAACACACTTAAGGTGACTTATTTTTTTAGAAGAAAGGTACTTTATTTTAAATTATTTTGATACTTAAGACACTTAACATTTCTAGTTGTGCGCTGAACAGCTCAAAGGCTAACGTTCATTTTGTGTTATTTCTCAAACTCAGTTGCCGACCTACTTTCACTGGTAGCAATTTAACAAAATTTTTAAAAATTTTAAATATCGCTCGAGTAGTTAATGCCTTTGTTCTCTTTCTAAACTTTTTTCTTGTACCTCTGGTTCTTTTAAAAATCTATCAAATTCAGTTATGGAGCTGCGATTTATTCTTTTGGTAGTATTTGGATGCATTAGGCTTAATGAGTGAAAGGAGCCCATTTTTTGACGTTCCTATATACTTGTACATTCCTTCCTATATACATACATATATGCTCTTCTCTTCCCGTTCTTGCTCCAATTATTTCTCAAAATCTATAGATTTCTTAATTTTCAGTTTTTTTTTATTTCAAATAATTTTTATTTATTTTTTTTTTTATAGAACACTGAAGAACGCGAAGTGTGTTTAATTCAATGACCAACCGAAAGTCTACGAGTTTACATCGAAGTTTCTGGAGTCTTAAAATCAGCAGGAATGTTTTCTCGAGCCAACAATTTATGGTTTTGAAATAAAAAGATTTTGTCAACAAATACAGGTATGGAAGAAAACAGAATAGTATATTGGAGAAGAAATTGGTGCGTTTATCTTATGACTAGTAGTGTACTAATGTATTTATTATTGAGAGGCCGAACATGCTAGTTTTATAGTTGGACATACCGCGTCTTATAAAAGTATTTAACATTATTAAGAGCAAGGAGTTGCAATAGTTGACTTATACTGCTTTGTGATTGGTGAATTGTCGCGCCCGCATGAAGTCCGTTACCCGTCTGCTGATCGATTTCTCATGTGTGTGATTCGTAAGAGAAAGCAGTGTAGTTTACTCCGTTCGCTAGCTCAAGGCGTGGCTAAAAATGCTTTGTTGTTAATTCAATAGAAATTTCGTTGTATGTTGAATTTGTGCCATTTTGAGAGCTATTATGTTATCACAATATATGCGGGCGTTTGCTCATTGTTTGAAAGCGAATCTGTAAGCTTAAGTAAGTAAATACTTACATTGAGAGTAATATTATTTCGCTCAATTGTGATATATTCAAATCAGCTGAGGTTGATTGGCGTGAAATGCGCTCACCTTTTTTAATATTAAGGCGAAAGCAATAACATTTCATTCTCTGTATTGGAAGTTTTCTGATCAATTGCTCTTAAAATGAAGGGAAGAAGAAAGCGAGAGAGAAAGAGAGAAGAGTTTACTCAGTCGGAGCTCAGACTCACAACTTTTATTATTCATTGCTGGCGACTACGCTTTTGATGTTTCCCATTCCCTTCACATGAGAAACATGAATCGAACAACTCTTTGTTAATCCCTTTTCATATCTTCTCAAACACTTGTACGCTTCATTTAAGCAGTGCACAGCAATACTTTTCATTAGCTAATTTTTTATTTATTCAACAATTTCGAAAATATTTTGTTGTATTATTGATATTTGTTTGCAGATTGCACTGCATACAAAAATTATATAATAAAATTCAATTACTGAAACATATTGTAAATATTCATTTGGAACCGGAAGGAATTACAAAACAAAAAGGACAGCGCTTCGCATTTCCTCGTCAATCAATTACGATGCACTGTATACGTAGGTCTATGCTCTGTCCTGAGTCCGTAGACATCGAGATGTAATATATTAACTAAAACCTGTGTAGCATACAAAATATATGGCGCGTTTTTTTCAAAGCAAAAAATCACATATTTTGATATTTATTAGCAAATAATTTATTATAAAAAATATATTTATTAATATTGTTCACTCATTTCGACGTTAGTAAGGCTACAGGCGCAACAAAACCGGAAATAATTTTAGATGCGGGTAATGCACACTTTTGTTCCCAACGGTCATTTTCCTCGTCATAGACTGATACATTGTTTTTGAAAGGAAAAAATATACAAGATCTATTAAGAGCCCAGAGTTTATTGTCCAGCGATACGCAAGATATGCTACAATAGCCAACTCCCAAAGAGCGAATCTGCGAAATTTTGTCAAGAATATTTAGTATGACATCAAGCGATCGGCAAAAATCAACTTAACATACCTTAGACCATGTGTCCTGCTGAGGATCGTAACGTTCAACAGTTCTGTTCAAACTACCTGTTCGAAAGGTACTGTCTAAAACATAAATGCGACCATTATGTGCAGCTGCCTGTAATATAAAAGGTAGCAATAAACATTGTATTTAATTTTAATAGTGTTAAGAGTGCGACTAAATAAATCAGTGACTACTTTCAATTAGACAATTTTGGTTATTTTTTTGGAGCGGAGCTACTTTTGCTGATTTTGAAAACTCTAGAAAGGCTTGCAGGGGTGAAATCAAATGGAATCTTTTATTGTATTTTATTGAACATTGGAAAACTATGAGAGGATACGAATTTCGGTTACGTACATCCGCCTATAGTAAAAGAAATCCATGGAGTCGAATGTTAATATTTAAACACTTAAGTAAAGTTGTCATATACCGTTTTTGGATTCTCCTCAATCTACCAAATCATGCTTTGATGAACGTTCTCCTCTTACTAATAATTATTTTGTAATCTAACTTACACCAGGTAATGTGCGACTTTCTGTCATATCCGCGCAAGGAATCCAAATATTCAAATGCGGGTTGTAGCATTCGACGGACTTTAAACTTCCATTGTCATTACCACCGCCCATTATGTATATTTTACCATTCAAAGTTACTGCACCTGCGTCATATCGAGCGACATTCAAGCTTTTCGCGAACTCCCAACCAGCGGAAGTCGTATATCTGAAAATAAACAAAAACAATGAAAAAATAATGCATATCTCTAAACTGAAGCGTCAAAAGTGGCATTCCGTCGCGTTGTGTATTCTATTAATAAGAACTCGGAATTATTCTAAAGAAATCGTTGACAATGTCAAAGAGTTGGAGTTTTCTAAAGTCAGAGTCAATCAGACAATAACATTTCACTGAGTTCCCGCCTTCTTAAATGTAGAGGCACCATATTTTGTCCAACATCCATACTACCCTAACACATCTTGTCTAAAGTGCTTTCACTAATAAGTTTAAAGTTGACTTTAAATTTTTAAAGCTCATAACCGCCATCGTTAGGTAATTCGTTACAGTTTTAAACATACTTACCTTTCCACTGACGACAGAACCGTTTTAATATCATGACCACCAATCGCGTAGATTTTACCATCTAATTCGACAACGCAGTGTTTGAATCTTGATTGTTTCTTGGCGGGCAAACTTTGCCATGCCTTATTCCTTATGTTCCAGCTGCGGACGATGTTTAATGTGGCACCAGTTTTATAACCGCCAACAAATAACAAATTATCATCCTTTAAGATAGTTCTATATCATTGGTAATCGATTTCTATACTCGCATATTCCTGCCACTTATCCTCAGTTTTTTATATTGCAGCAGCTTGGGATTAGTCTATTCAAAAAATGTTTTACGTACATTAATTCATGTTTATCATTTTTAAACATAAGCCACTGTGTGCGCTTACCTTTGAGCACAATGCCAGCAATGTTTTCTCACCACAACTTGCAGCATTGACCCCACGTGGTCCTTTAATTTGCATATTTATCTTTGGTTGTGCTTCAGGCTCTCTGATCAACGAAACCGCCTCGACCCCACTTGGTCCCTTAATTTGCGTATTTATCTTTCGCCGTACTTCAGGCTCTCTGACAAACGAAAACGCCTCGACCCCACGTGGTCCTTTAACTTGCATATTTATGGTTGGCTGTGTTTGAGGCTCTCTGAAAAACGGAAACGCCTCGACCCTACGTGGTCCTGTAAACCGCATATTTATCTTTGTTCGTGCTTCCGGCTTAATGATCCAAGATAACGCCTTAAAGGCCAGCAGCTCGCAGCCGGGTAGTGGTTGTATGTGAGTCAACAGAAAGTCCGCATCGAATTGGGTAAGTCGGAGACAAGCTATTAAAAGTGGCAGTTGTTCTTGACGCGCAGCAACATCAAAATTGAACCAGCGTTTTATGGCATCGAAGGCATCTTCCTCACGAGTTATATTCAAATTGTCAGATTCCAGAATACGTTGCATTTTTTCAAAATCAAAATTCAGAAACTCATCGCTTTGGCTGATCTGGTATTATCGGAAAGAAAATTTAAATTACACATGTGCTGCTATTGTGAGACATTACGTGTATATTTAGACTCACCTCCACGAAATTCTGTGTTTCATTTTCAATGATTTTCTGCTTAAAAAGTTCGCACTGCGTTTCACGCTCTAGCGTATAAACGCCCTGTATAGTGTATTCATTAATGTGTGCCATGAGGTAGTCCACACAAGAGGTTATGGCATCGTCCAATTGCAAAACGATTGCCGCCTTTAGCATGTCACTGACATTGTTAACGGTAATGAGGGTCTGACCGGTGTAACAAAATGTTATTAGACGCTCAAAAATATCGCTATCGATATCATTTATCTCTATGACAGGATTAGTGCCTTGAGCGCCATTGAAAAGGTTCTCGAAGTAAGGACTCGCTGCTGCGAGTACCAAACGATGCGCGGGTACACTGAGCAATCCAAAAATTAAAAATATTTTCCTAAATCATTTATGTAAGCTGAGGACAAAGTGATACTTACAGAGCCGTTGGGTTCGAAACTTTAAATGTCACATCGATTAGAGACTGTTCGTCGTAGAAGCTAAATATTTTCGCCATTAATTTCTCCATGAAGCAGGTCCGCTCACTGGAATCGCTTTGAAGAGCAGGACTTTCGGTACAACTCGATGCCATGATTAGTTAAATACCTTTTGTGATAAAAAAATACAACATTATATAAAATGTTTTAAATAAGTAAATTGAAGTCGATCTTTGCTTTCAAGTTATTTAGTGTAGGCGCATTTAGACAGATGTTTGAAATAAATGAGCCTTGAGTTGTTGAAATATAGGTTTTACAAATCAGATACAAATTTCTATAAATCGAAATCAGACGGCTGGTTTGGAAAATCTCAAAAACCCAATATATAGAGCTCAGTTCCTACGGCTCACTTTTTAACATTTACCATTTTACCGGAAATTTCGGCCAATCTGTGAGATATAGTATTGAATTTCAGGCAACAGCCTTCCTTATAATAATGCGCCCTTGTATTAAATGTAGATAAAATTCGGTCAGTACTTTCCCAACTCCCACTTTTAGTAAACAAAAATAATTTAAAGATCGACCTCGCCCGCCACTATAACAAAAACACTAATTTCTAAAAAATTATTATAAAAAGAAAAATTTTTCTTTGATGATTCAATGTATTCCCAAAAAACAACAAAATAATACATTAACTAAATATATCTTTATTTTATTAAAATTATAAACATACCATGTTGTCCAGAATCCATAAAAACTATTTTCCAGAATTCACTTCACGCAACACAAAAAACCACTTGCAATTTCGAGAACATAAAAGCGTATCGCGAATAAGGACGTGCGTACTGAACGAAGTCTAGGTTCCGACTACATATGTGGCAATATATTCATTTAATCGGTTCATTGTAATACGGTTACTTAAGTATTAAAAAAATCAATTTTGAGTACCATCGCTGAAGCTTGTAAACCTCACGACCAAAAGCGTTCAACTTTAGCTAATAGGAGACGACTTGTGTTCCACGTGAACAACGCCAGGACACACACATTGCTAATCCCACGCCACAAGCTCCACGAGCTAGGCTACGAGCTCCATAAATATGCACCTTATAGTCCGAGCCTTGCTCTAAATGACTACTGTGTTCCAATGTCTATGGCGAAGATGTTGAAGGTGAGAAATGTGCCTCAATAGAAGATTGTAAAATCCGACTGTCACAGTTCTTTTCTTTAATTAATGGTGACGTTGGTTTCTATGAATGGCAGCAATTCATATTAGATCTAAATCGAATCAGACTAACTGAGCTATATAAAATCCTCAATTTTCTTCAAAAATATTGGCATTCGTTTTACTAGACCTTATATTCAGTTTCTTTTTACGAAAACAGCAGATTTTGAGTAGGCCCTTTTGGCTTTTATAGCAATCCACTTTTAATAAAGCTCCTTTAAAATATTTCACTATAATTCCAAATGTGTTCTTAATTCTTTGATGGAACGAATAATTTTTACGCCTAAAATTAAGTCTCAAGCTCTGAAAATATGTTGGGGAACAGTATGTACTTACTTACTTACATAGACAATGCCCTAAATGGGTATCTGCACAGCTCCTGAGATGGCCAATTATATCTCCTAAAGATATTTACGTTTGACAATTAAGTAATGAGGCTGATTTTATTGCCGCACTTGTGGTAAACCTGTGCACTTCAAATTCCCTCTCTCTTTTACCGGCATCCCTCCTCTCTCCATTGATATGTTCACCTTCGCTCTGGCTTGTCTAGTTCGCCTGCTGCGTCAAGTTGAGTAGACGTGTGTTTGTAGTGCTCGTCACGAAAATGGAAAAAAGAAATCAAGAGCAACGCGTCGCGATAAAATTTTGCGCCAGATTGGGCGAAAGAGCTTCGAAACGTACACTAAAATTGTAAGAGTGTATGGTGATAGTGCTCTTATTCGTGCCCAGTCTCACAATGGTTGTCTCCGCCCGCCCCCGCCTGAAAGAAGCTCGCATGAGCAAGTCGAAGGTGAAAACGATGATTATTGCCTTTTTTGATAGCCGTGGAATCGTCCACAAAGAATTCGTTCCACCGGGGAAAAAGGGAATCAAATCTACTATTGCCAAGTACTCGAAAGATAGCGAAAACGGGTCAACAGGGTGCGCCCAGACATCGCTCGCAACTGCATCCTCAGCGTGTCCCAATATTTGGCCTCTAAAGGGATCGCCGTGTTGCAACAGCCGCCTTATTCGCCCGACATGCCACCCTGTGACTTTTTGTTTCCTGAAACAAAATCGGTTGTCAAAAGAACCCATTTTTAGTCGATCACGGACATCCAGGCGGCCGTAACGAGGGTACTCGCGGACATCCCAGTCGAAGCGTTCCAGAAATGTTACGAAGCATGGAAAACGCTCTAGAATCGCTATATAGCTGCCCAAGGGGACTACTTTGAAGGGGATGGCAGAGTTGTAGAACAATTTTCAAATATACGGTTTTTATGGAATCAGCTCTAAAACCAAATACAACACATGCTGCTACAATATTGATGCCGGAGTAAAACTACATCAAAGGTCACCATGGTGTATACGCAACAACTTGAACAGCGTGTATTTTTAAGGGTAAAATCGTTTCACTTTGTAAATGAATATACAACATATAGATTTCTATACCGTTTTAAAACATTATTAACCATAAACTCAGGCTTTTAAAAAAAAATTAGTTCCGCTGGCTTACAATCTTAAATGAGTGCAACGACTCCATCACATCATGAATTAGACCAATTTGCATTTGGACACAATTGGTGTAAGCAAAAATCGATTAATAATCTCTGCAAATACATACATACGAAAAGTATGTGATAAATATAAAATTTTTCACACATTTTTTATATTTGTTTAAACGAATTTAAAAATTAGAAGAAATGACCTTCGAGTCTTCCTCGCTGCCTTTCGCCAAAAATCTACAAACCACTGACAGTATGTTTTTTTTTGTGGTTCTGTAAACATTGAGGATGCCAGGAATGTAAAATTAAACCTACAAGAGCTTACCGCTCCTTGCAAAAAGAGAAAATCATACATATTTATGGTATTTCTTATAGGAGAATTTATTTAAAAAAACATAAAAAAGCACTTTTGTCTCAAAAAAAATATTAATAATAAAAGCTAAATGTCTAAAATCATCTGTGTTGATAAAGTTTAAAGAGAACTGCAGTTTTTAAGAGTTCTTTCTACATGCCAAAATGGCCAGACCATATCTCATCTCTACTATTCAATATTTACCTACAGTAGAACCGCCTTTTCAAATAAATAGCTAAATAAATAGACTTTTTAATTAAGGATATAAAATGTAAAAAATTATTTATTTTTTACAGAAATGATCTTCAAATACCAATTTTCGAGCTTTTCTTCTTAATTACGGTTTCTTGCAAATCACTTAGCACCAGAATTTTTCTCTGCTCAACACTATTTGATACAACTCAGTTGGCGCTTTTCTTCAAAATGGCATTACTACTTCCAGTCCAATCTAATTTACTGCAGGACCAATTCCTGTGGTAAAATGTGCAAAGTAATTTCCATTGTCACCAGCATCAAATTCTGCCAAATCACCAACACAATTCGACTTATGAATTTCAGCCTCACCAGCTGAATAATAATTAAATAATTTGATAACGGAACTCAAGTTTCTTTAAACATTTAATATCAAAGAAGACCTTAGAGCTATAACTAGAAATATTTATCCAAACACGGCGGATGTGATGGAATCCCTCGACAGTGTTTAACAAAAGAGCGCAAACAGGCACACAGCATCGAAATTTTTACATTTAGAGATTTTGAGTTATTATCTGTTCCAGTAGCAATAGTTATATTGAAAAGACTGTTTGTGGAAGGAAATTTCACATCTGTAATAGAGTTTTGATTCAACGGTAAAATCAAAGGCCACACAATTATGGCATAAATATTGTCCATATCAATCCGTCATCTGTAGCCTTAACCAAATGGTTTTCAGCCGTGCGACTTAGAGCAATATCCAAAATAAGCAGCACTTTCTTTGAAAAGTCGTGTTCAAATGGCAATAAATACCTAAAAATTTCGTTTCACATACTTGTATGTTAAAGTGATCTGAAACCCATCTTTTTTACCAAGATTCAAAAATGCTTTTTAAGGGTCTCGGGTTCCGAGATTTGCCTATGACGAAAAGTGTTAATCAAAATCACTTTTGCCGCGGTGACAAACTTTCAAAAATTATACATCGCGAGAGCTTCTGATTTTGCTTCTTGAAAGGAAATGTGACAACCTCGCAAAAAGCAATGGCAAAAGTGGCTACACGGCACTTGTGACGATTTTAAATATTTTCAGCAACAATATTCTTTCACATTGTCACAACTCCATTGTCGACATGCTTGCATGTTTATAAACATGCATTCGCGTGTCTATTTTCTTTAAAGTCGTTTATTGAATAGTTACACGAGTCCTCAATCATGCTTTATGCAACTCTAAAACCACAAGCAAAACATATTACAATATTGAAGCGAGATTGAAATTGGATCAAGGACCACCATGTCGTATGCGCAACAACTTGAACGGAGTGTATTATGGTGTGGGTATAAGCATATCACTATGCAAATGAATATGTAATATATAGATATGTATGCCTTTCAAAAATTTATTAAACATAAACTCAGGCATTATTAAAAAATTTAATTCCGCTGTTGTTGCAAGAAGATGTTTGTGAATAATAATGTATGCAGTTATTTTCTCATTGCTTGCAAGCGTATCTGTAAGCTTAAGTTAAAACTTGCATTGAGAGTAATATTATTATTTTGCTCAATTGTGATATTTTCAAGTCCGCTGATATTTATTGTGGTGAAATGCGCTCACCTTTTTCAAAACCACTGCGAAAGCAATAACCTTTCATTCTCTGTATTGGAAGCAAAATAGTAAGAGAGAAGAGTTTACTCAGCCTGAGAATACGAGAACATCCGTATTAGGTAAAACCTGTGAAGCATACAAAATATATGACGCTTTTTCCAAAACGAGAAAATCAGATATTTTGGTATTTTTTATAAGAGAATTTATAACAAAAAATATATTTATTAATATTGGTTACTCATTCGACTTCAGTAAGGCTTCAGGTACAACAAATAAGGAATGAATATTTCGTTCGGGCAATGCGAACTTCTGTTCCCAACGGTCATTTTCCTCGTCATAGACTGATACACATGACTTCCCAGGAAGGAAGTTACCAGTAATAACCCATAGTTTATTGTCTAGCGATGCGCAAGCTGTAGAACCAATGCCAACTTCCAAAGAGCAAATCTGTGATATGTTTTCAAGAATATTTAGTTTGACATCAAGCGATAGGCAAAAATCAAGTTAACATACCTTAGACCATGTGTCCTGCTGAGGATCGTAACGTTCAACAGTTCTGTTATCACCGTAACTGCCTAAAACATAAACGTGACCTTTATGTGCAGCTGCCTGTAATATAAAAAGTAGCAATAAACGTTGTATTTAGCTTTAATAGAGCTAAGAGGCGACAGAATAAATTAGTGACTCTTTTCAGTTAGACAATTTAGGTAATTTTTAATGAAGCAGAGCTACTTTTTAAGGTTCTGAAAACTCTAAGGAAGGTTTGCAACGGTAAAATCAAATGGAGTCTTATTGTAGCGAAAATATGTATTTCACAAATTAATTGGAAAACTCAGACAGGATTCGAATTCTGGTTAAGTAGATCTGTCTATAGTAATAGAAATCTAAGGAGTCGAAACACTTAAGTAAAGTCGTCATATACCGTTCTTAGATTCTCCTCAATCTACAAAATCATGACTTGATAAACGTTCTACTATTATTAGTAATTATTTTGTAATCTAACTTACACCAGGTAATGTGGGACTTTCTGTCATATCCGCGCAAGGAATCCAAATATTCAAATGCGGGTTGTAGCATTCGACGGACTTTAAGCCCACATCGTCATTACTACCGCCCATTATGTATATTTTACCATTCAATTTCACTGCACGTGCGCCATATCGTCCAACAATCAAGCTGTTCACGAACTGCCAACCATCGTAAGTCGTATATCTGGAAATAAACAAAAACAATGAAAAAATAATGCGTATCTCTAAACTGAAGCGTCAAAAGTGGCATTTCGTCACGTTGTGTATTCTATTAACAAAAACTTAAATTTGTTCTAAAGAAGTCGTTGACAATGTCAAAGAGTTGGAGTTTTCTAAAGTCAGAGTCAATCAGACCATAACATTTCACTGATTACCCTCCGACTTAAATGTGGAAGTACTTTTTTTTTGTGCAACATCCATACTATCCTAACACATCTAGCAAAAATTGCTTTCACCATTAAGGTTAAAGGCAACCTGAAATTATTAAGGCTCACAACCGCCATCGTTGGGTAATTCGTTCGAGATTTATACATA